>NC_092236.1:39014836-39091161 GCF_036320965.1 Panulirus ornatus
GGCGAAAATTCTGGGAGCATTGAAGAATGTGTGGAAGTCGAGAACATTATCTCGGAAAGCAAAAATGGGTATGTTTGAAGGAATAGTGTTTCCAACAATGTTGTATGGTTGCGAGGCCTGGGCTATGGATAGAGTTGTGCGCAAGAGGATGGATGTGCTGGAAATGAGATGTTTGAGGACAATGTGTGGTGTGAGGTGGTTTGATCGAGTAACTAACGTAAGGGTAAGAGAGATGTGTGTAAATAAAAAGAGCGTGGTTGAGAGAGCAGAAGAGGGTGTTTTGAAATGGTTTGGGCACATGGAGAGAATGAGTGAGGAAAGATTGACCAAGAGGATATATGTGTCGGAGGTGGAAGGAACGAGGAGAAGTGGGAGACCAAATTGGAGGTGGAAAGATGGAGTGAAAAAGATTTTGTGTGATCGGGGCCTGAACATGCAGGAGGGTGAAAGGAGGGCAAGGAATAGAGTGAATTGGATCGATGTGGTATACCGGGGTTGACGTGCTGTCAGTGGATTGAATCAGGGCATGTGAAGCGTCTTGGGTAAACCATGGAAAGCTGTGTAGGTATGTATATTTGCGTGTGTGGACGTATGTATGTACATGTGTATGGGGGTGGGTTAGGCCATTTCTTTCGTCTGTTTCCTTGCGCTACCTCGCAAACGCGGGAGACAGCGACAAAAAAAAAAAAAAAAAAAAATATATATATATATATATATATATATATATATATATATATATATATATATATATATATATATATATATATATATATATATATATATATTATCCCTGGGGATAGGGGAGAAAGAATACTTCCCACGTATTCCCTACATGTCGTAGAAGGCGACTAAAAGGGGAGGGAGCGGGGGGCTGGAAATCCTCCCCTCTCGTTTTTTTTTTAATTTTCCAAAAAAAGGAACAGAGAATTGGGCCAGGTGAGGGTATTCCCTCAAAGGCCCAGTCCTCTGTTCTTAACGCTACCTCGCTAATGCGGGAAATGGCAAATAGTTTGAAAAAAAAAAAAAAAAAAAAAAAATATATATATATATATATATATATATATATATATATGTATGTATATATTGCAAAAGGTCACAATGGAACGCATGATCCATTCTATCCAAAACAACACAGGAAAATGAAAGAATAAGGGCACGCAAAGAATCTTTGTCCAGTTGTTTATCGGACAGGTTCCTCACAATGGAAGGGTTTGTGTTCCTAGTCCAATCACCGTTTTTAGTGATATGGTATAAACTTTAGTTGACCTTCTTTTTTCCATTGACGAATTCGACTTCTTAACCTGTTATAGCAATAGTCCAACATACGGTTCTTCCATTGTGTAGGTATATCCATGTGAAAGGCGCGTTTCTTCTCTCTTGTAATGCGAAAGACTTCCATTTCGATCTTCTTTACTTCAATGTGTCGCTTCAAAATGCTTCTTTGAAAATCATCTAATGGTCGACCAGGCATCAACAACAACCGTTACAGCAGGATGGGTCTTGGCATCACTTTTTCACCGAGGCATCTCTTAAGGAATCCCAATCGTAACCTCAGTTCGTGAGCCTTAATTAACGATTTAGAGTAAGCAGTAACTTGTAGAAATGTAAGAGGCACAGTGGTGTACGTAGTAGAATTCCCCTCCAAAAGCAGTTAATTCTTGCTTTGATAAAGTGAAGTTTTTGTTGAAAGGTAATGATTCTCTCACCAAAAGATATTCATCACTGTCCCCTTCATTACCAAATGTGTATGGATTTATCAAAATACATAAGCCAGACTTTCCAGCAAGACCTATAGTGAGTTCAGTGGGCTACATCACATATAAATTCTCAAAATGGTTAGTTTCTTTATTAAGCCCACTAGTTGGTAAGATATCAAAATCTAATATCGTAAAAAATGTAGAATTGGTTAACAAGCTTAATGATATCCATGATGATCTTTATTTCAAATTGGTAAGTTTTGATGTTTTATCCTTGTTCACAAAAGTTCCAGTTGATGACTTCTTAGAATATTTCATTTATGTCTTGGATGATATTGATTTACCTGTTTCAAATTCTGTTTTTATTGAATTAATAAGATTTTGTATAAAAGACTGTGTATTTCAGTTTAATAGAGAATATCATGCTCTGAAATTTAGTATGGTGATGGGGAATTCTTTCAAACTAAATCACTAAGGGATATCTTACCCTCTAAGGCAAGCTGGTTTAGGTTTGTAGATGATGTTCTTTGTGTTCGTCTAACAAACGAAAATTTATAAACATTTCTCCCTTTACTTAACAATTTAGTGCCTTCTATCAGCTTTACTGCAGAAGTGGAAACTAATTGTATGTTACCATTTTTAAATGTCATGATCCACATGGACAGAAACATTTTTAAGTTTAGCTTATAGAGAAATCTCACCAATGTTTATTCACATACTCATTATTACTCAGTTCAGCAAAACAGAGTCAAATTATCATCATTTCAATCTATGTTTCTCAGGGCATTGCGTATATGCAGTCCAGAATTCATTGATGATGAATTTGAGAAGGTATATTCTACTGGATCCAAATCAAAGTATCCTAGATCTATAATTGATAAATCCCTTAAGTTGGCAAAGAAACCTTTCCTTGATACCTAGAATCTTTTAGTTCTCCCTCCTAGTGATAATTCTACATTACTTCCCAGGTCGCTTAAATCCCTGAATGTAAATGTAGCCTTCAGCATCAAGAATACTATAAAGAATATCAAAATCAAAAACTCCCCAGAAAATTCTGCGGGCTGTGTTTACAGAATATCTTGTAAGAAGTTAATATGTTTTATGTTGGGCAGACTGGTAAGGACCTTTATATTAGACTTAAGCCGCATAGATATAGTATATGAACAGAACAAGAATCAAAAGCTTTTTCTAATCATGGTAAAGATTGTGACCATTGAACTGAATATAGTAATGTCAGTTCAGTTATCAACTGTAACTTCTTTACCATCATGCGACCGTTTTTTTCTCTCCTGATATGCTAAAGCCGGCTACTACCCTCATTCATCATTCCTCAGGAAGCCTAAACTTTGCCAGCACTTTCCTATTGTCTAGTCCATTTTTCTACGTTCCTCAGCACAGCAGTTATGCTTGACTTCTAGTTGTGATCTCTCCTGTCCCTACCCCACACTGAAAGGATACCTGGCCGACATTAGTTACCCATAATTCTGGCGTCACCTGCATCTCAGTCCTGTTCCACAGCCTACCTGGCTGTAGTCGCGGCTATACCAAGCCCTGCGACCCATATACAAATGTCTAGCTCATTTTTCGAGAGATCTAGACATAATGACCGTTCCTCTAGCTAGTTACCATCCGATACGTTGCAACGCTAACTGCCATAAATCATTCCCATATCTCACCACACACCCCTGTCACTCACTACCCGACCCCCATCTCATCTCCACTGCCTTCTGGCTTATCATTCTCCCTCTATCTCTGTTCCCCTAATTCTCCTCTAATACACCACCATTACCCCATTCTTACTCACAGCTGCCCATAGCGCACCTTACTATGACCAGGGCTTCATTTAAATACACATCGTGGGCAGCCTGCTTCTCTTCCCTACTCCCCACCCTACACCACCCCGACGTCAAGATCCTCACCAAGGCTTCCCACATGGGTGGGAGAGAGTGCTGAGTCAGCTGACTCCACACGCTGCCTCTACCACTCGTCAACAAACCCAAGATGGTGACCAACACCATCGTTGCAAGACACTGCTGCTACATTATTACCTGTTGTACTTGCTAGAGATCATTATTTGATGGTTGGTGCTGTTCAAGTGAGATTACCATGGGGACCCATAGCAATGGTTTATGTCAGACTCCTTAATTAAGACATTAACGGCTCAACTGGGCCAAAATGGATTGCCCAGTATACTTTTATCACTCACTTTCCTGTAGGTTAATGAAAAGCCAATACCTCTCTTACATTAGATATTTAGATGAAATGAGATGAGTCCACATAACATGACAATCTAATATGTATAGGCACGCAGTGACTGGAATATCTTAACATCCAAATGGTTGCAGCACTACTAAAAATCAGTCATCATGTATGAGTCCCTGGCTTTTATTTCATCTAATGTCTAAGGATACGTATCAGAAATATTGCATCCTAACACAACTGCTAATAACAACTAAACATCCTAATTTACAGTTATAATTACCGACTGACATGTCACACACAACATACTGTACTTCCTGCCGCACAGCATCATACTGACAGGCGGCTTCACCTCAGGTCTCTGGTGCTAAAAGGTCACATAGTGAATGTCAACTGGTAACATGTTCTTAGCTGTCGATTTAGAGTAATTAGTCTGCCGCTTGGTCTCTGGGAGTGGGTGTGTCCGTGCCCTAGCAATGGACCCTAGTCCTCCATGTCATATCGGTCCGTGGTCGCGTTTCACTCAGCGCCGTACCTCGCCTCCTGGGTCAAGCATACCTATAAGCTCATCCTTGGCGATGCCCACAGCATCGGTCGTCACACAGCTAAGACCCTCCCCAGCTGGGACCCTGTTTGAAATACAGACCAGGAGTGTCCCTGTTGACATATCATTATCTCTTTACCCATACAGGGAATGAGCCTTGCACACTTTATAAAGACATCATTTGTAACGGATCGAGGTGTAGCTTACCGGGATTCCTGGTAGATGTTGAATGCTATACACCTGGGCTGGGCAACTGTCTCCAAGGGAATTAGATACACACTAACCCTGAGTCTCGTCTGTGTACTGCGTGACATGGGATGCACATGTTGGGTTACTAAAGCGATTATCTCAGTTTCCCTGGCTGATTACTTCCCTAATTCTTTGTGTCACTTTTCCACCCTCGATATATTTTCGTGGTGTCATTATTCAGAACTGTCTCCCTGTATGTTCTTAATGTGAGCACCGTAAATAGTAGATTCTGATCTTGGCTTAGTCCTGTATGGGACCTGCTATAGGCGATCTAGTGCGCCCTATGAGTCTTACAATTTAATCTCTATCATTAACCTACAGCTTCACTCATGATACATGCCATGGCTGATATTACGCACTAATTCCTTACATCATTGTTACAGTTTGATAATTTGATCCTTACTGAATAAACTTTCTTAAAAGAGTGCAAGTAATTGGCATCTCCCCCCCCCCCACTGGAGGGATATGATTGCAGGTGGGGGGGGGGGGGTGTCAGCCTCCCGCTTGACCTCACGTCCCCTATCACACGTGACCCCGCGGGGCTACCACAATTAGCAGTCTTCCCCCATATAGTGGCTCTAGTGATAATGTGTACCGTTACTAGCAAGTTATAACATTCCCATTATATGAAGTAACAGTATACGTCAATTACACTAAACTATCGGATAGATAAGAGAAATATGACAACACTAGCGACCTTCTGGTCCCTTGCTTATTACCAGTGACACATAATCTTTCTGCCCGATAAGGGCGTGGCCACGCAATAACTATATGCACTCATACCCCCCCCTTCCCTCCCTCCCTCCCTCCCTCCCTCCCTCCCTCCCTTCCTCCCTCCAGTTTTGCTGCACCAGACCAAACAATTAGGTTGATTGTTCTGACTGGTGCCTCTCAGGGGATGTATATCTGCCACGTCTACGAGCAACCATCGTGAAATAAAAAAAGCACAGCCACAGGAAAGAGCCAAATAGGCAAGACACAAATTTGAATGTTACCAAAAAAAGACGTTCGCTATCTTGTCAACATTTACAGAACACATTGTAACTGAAGCCAAGATGACAATGATACCTGCACCACGAGTTCCAGATATTAACCCAAAGTCGCCGACACATCTTCCTCATACGAATACCAAGGACAATATCTGAGAGAATTATATCAACCCTAGAGTAAGCTGGCAACTCAAAGTTAACGACATTTACAACCAGAATCACATGGTTTTTGGAGAAGGTGAACATAAATGCACTTGTTGAATTATAAAAAACTGCACAATCATACAAAGAAGCAGAAGCAAAGCCGTTGACAAAGTCAATGTATGATCTATAAATGAACCATAACAGTTCGGCAAGATTGAATCACAAGAGACTTCTGTGTAACAACCAACATACCGACGTAAGTCACAAATTACTTTGCAATATCACAAAAATTCCAATTGCTGAGCGGGGTCCCGAAGGCAACAACCTGTCACCGACCTTATTCATAACTTACTCACCGAACAATTCGTCATCTGTAGTGAACATGAACGTAGACATCTTTTATGTAGACGACGTCCCTCAGATACTGTTGCAGCCTCTAACGGCAAACACCCCGAAAACACTTTCACTGTACAAGGAGATGCGTCCATACTCGACATCTCTGAACAAGGCTGATAGATAAGAACAATTAGGAATAAGTTGACCATTGTGGCACTAACGAGAACCAGCGACATAGCAGCACAGAAGAAACTGAATAATTCATCAGAAGGGCTGCGAAATATTGAGTCATACACTGACGTAACAAAGATTATATAGAGCAGAAAAATAAACGAATCGCACAAGGCAAAAGGGTCTGACTAGCCTTTACTGAATGTGTCACCTTTCGTAGAGCTGAAAATTACATCTGGCAGATGATATGATCCTCCCTTTTTGACTTACTCCTCACTATCCTCTCACAACGTAGAATGAAGTGTGACAAGGTGGCTGGAGTGGATGTCTCAAGAAAGGAAGGAGGTGACAGTTTTGTTCATTTGTTCGTTAGCATTTTTGACATACACATGTCTCAAGATGAGGTGCCTACGGACTGCCGGAGACAAGGGATGCATATATTCGAATTACAGAGGTATAATTCTTTCAGTATACCTGTTAAGCTGTATTTAGAAAAATGGTGGCATGCGCAGAGCATCAGAATGAGAACAGCGTGGATCAGGAGTGGTAGAGGATGTATGGATCAAGTGGTTGCTTTGAAGAACCTGTGTGAGAAATACTAAGAGAAACATTTTCCATGTGGTATTTATGTATCTAGAGAAAGTTTATGATTGAGTTGATATATAAATGTTTTATGGAAGGTGTTATGAACATGTGGTGTAGGAGGAAAGCTGCTCGAAGCATGAGGAGCTTCTATCATGAGAGGAAGGAGTGTGTACGAGTATGAAGTGAGAACGGTGAGTGGTATCAGGTGAAGGTAGATCTGTGGAAGGGCTGTATGTTTAATCTGTGTATGGATGGCATGTTCGGGAGGTGAATGCAAGGATCTTAGAAAGACGGTCATCTGGTCTGTAGTCTGTTGGGGTTGGAGGGACCTGATGTTTGCTGTTTGCTGATGACATGGTTCTCTTGGCAAATTCGAGGGAGAAACTTCAAAAAGCTGGTTTATGAGCTTGAAGTAAAACGCAAAGTTGAGAGTTAATGTGAATAAAAGTAAGATTATCAATTATAGTAGTGGAGAGAGTCAGGTGAGTTGGAGTGAGTCTGAATCGAGAGAGCTTGAAGAAAGTGAGGTGTTTTAGTCATTTGGGAATGGAAACGGCAACGAATAGAACAAGAGGGCTGAAGGGAGATAGGTTGAAGGGTGATAGAGTGTGGTTGCTGGAGGCTAAAATCCTTTGGCACATTGTGGAGTATAGGGTAAGAGAGGTCACTGTCTTTGAGGGCAAAGATGAGCATGTTTAATGATAAAGATGTTCCATCGATGATATGTGAAGAGCGTGGGCAATGGATGAAGAATTGCGGAAGAGAGAGGATGTGTTGGAAATGAAATATTTGAGGACATTATGTGATGTGAGGATGGATGACCGAATAACAAATAAGAATCCCGCACGAATGTCTTCGCTACAACGATAGAGCCATCCCACCCAAAGCACCCCATAAATAGCCATCAATTCCAAAGCAGAAACATGAAAACTTACCCCTATTTCACCCATAAGCAATCTATACTCACAGATCCCCTCCCACACCCAAATTACGACACTGATGAAACATAGCTATGCAGTAATGATTCGACAAAGAATAACAATGGACCTTCCATTCCAGTATAAAACTCCCCTCCAATAGACATACACCCATCTGGAACTATACTCACCAGGCTTTTACGCGTTACTTTTTCTCGTCCTTATTCTGGACGATACATCCTTTCCTGCACTATCAAGAACACCGATTTACCAAACACAAGACCTGACATACCCAAGATTCAAAATTCATACACAGACCTACACGTAACACAACACACTTCTTGACTTGTGGTCCCGCCAGATGGACCTGACCAGCTTCCTGAACGCTGTGGGAGCCTCATACGAGAGCACCTGAACAGGGAAGGAAGCAGGTAATTCCTCTCACAGTGCTCATTGTACCTATTCCTCTTCCGGTGTTTACCTAGGCCTCACCCAGTATTCATGATAACAATGCCTCTCACACAACTTATTGTAATCATTCTTCTTCCGCTATTTATTATCGCTATTCCTCTCCCATCTTCCTTATGACTATCCCTCTCCTGATGTTTACCATTTTTTCTCGTGTTGCTTATGATAACTAATCTTCACCCAGTGTTTATTATGATCATTTCTTTCCCAATCTTATCATAATCCTTTTTTAGTGCTTAATATAATCATTACTTTATTAGTGCTTATTGTAATCATTCCTCTTCTAGGGCATACGATGATCATTCCTTTCCTAGTATCTATCATGATTATTCTCTCCCAGTGCAGAGTATAATCATTCCTCTGACAGAGCTGATTATAATCATTTTTCCCATTGTTAACTAAAATCTTTCCTCTCTCAGAGCTTATTGCAGTTATTTCCCTCCTAGTGCTTACTGTCCTTAGTTCTTTCCAAATGCATGTTATAGCAGTTCTTCTCCCACTGCTTATACCAACTTATCATCTCCCAGTGCTTAGCATAATCATTTCTCTCCCACTAGGTATCATAATCATTCCTCTTTCACTGCTTAACATAATCATTCCTCTTTCACTGCTTAACATAATCATTCCTCTTCCACTGCTTAACATAATCATTCCTCTTCCACTGCTTAACATAATCATTCCTCTCTTAGTGCTTGTTATAATCATTCTCTCTTAGTGCTTGTTATAATCATTCCTCTCTTAGTGCTTGTTATAATCATTCTTCTCTTAGTGCTTGTTATAATCATTCTTCTCTTAGTGCTTGTTATAATCATTCTTCTCTTAGTGCTTGTTATAATCATTCTTCTCTTAGTGCTTGTTATAATCATTCTTCTCTTAGTGCTTGTTATAATCATTCCTCTCTTAGTGCTTGTTATAATCATTCTTCTCTTAGTGCTTGTTATAATCATTCTTCTCTTAGTGCTTGTTATAATCATTCTTCTCTTAGTGCTTGTTATAATCATTCCTCTCTTAGTGCTTGTTATAATCATTCTTCTCTTAGTGCTTGTTATAATCATTCCTGTCCCAGTGCTGGTTTAATCATTCCTCTCCCAAGTGCTTATTAGGACAATTCTCAATGCTTATCAAATTAATTCGCCCCCAACTTTTATCATAATTACTCCTCTCCCAGTGATCATTCTTATCATTCCCTTCCCAGTGATTATTCTTATCATTAATCTCCCAGTGATCATTCTTATCATTCCTTTCCCAGTGATTATTCTTATCATTAATCTCCCAGTGCTTATTTCTATCATTACTCTCGCAGTGTGTATTATAATTATTCTCCTCCCAACGCAAGTTATGAATATTCCTCTCCTATTACTTATGATAATTCCTTTCCCATTGCTTATTTCAGTTACTCCTTTCCCAGTGATATAGTTATTCCTCTCCCAGTCCTTATCAGAGCAATTCTTCTCACAGTGATAATCAAATTATTCCTTTCCCGGTGATTATTACAATTATTCCTCCCCCAGTGCTTATCATAATCATTCCTCTCTCATGCTCACTATAATCATTTCTCTCTCATTTTCATCACAATTATTCCTCTCCCAGTGTTTATCATAATCATTCCTTTCCGAGTGCTCATCATACCGATTCCTCTCCCAGTGCTCATTATACTGAATCCTCTCCCAATGCTTGTCATAATCATTCCTCTCCGAATAGTCATTAGATCATTCCTTTCCCATTGCTTTTCATAATCAATCCTTTCCCTATGTTATCATAATCATTCCTATCCCCTTGCGTATAAAAATCATTTCTCTCCAAGTGATTATGATAATCGTTCCTCTTTCAGTGGTCATTATAATCATTCCTCTCTCAGTCCTTTATAGCTTTTCCTATCCCACTGGTCATTGTAATCATTCCTTTCTCATTGCTTATCGTAATCATTCCTCTTTCAGTGTTAATTATAATCATTATTCTCTTTGTGCCAACAACACTGGTCAACAAAATTTCTACTTTAGTTTTGTTCCAATACTTAAACTAGATTGACCTTATAGTACTTTTTATGCTGAATTTGAATTTGTTTTGTAGAATCTTTCTATCAGGCATTGTTTTTAAGCGACAGAGTAATCAGTAAGTGTATATTACTCATTCATAAATAAGGCTGGTATTGCACTTAAAAAACTTACCTCTAAAATGTAGAAGTGTCGGATTTTCGGCTACATTTGTCCTCAGGAACATCCCTCCTTTGTGTCCAGCAGGAATCTGCCAACATAGAGGGGCTCCATGTTCCTTGGTACCAGTCTTTCATGTCCAAAATGTCCTGGTGAAATCTTACTGTGCTCATCATTGAGTGTCCCAAGATTTTATGGGAAAGTGTCTACGTGCGAGACCAAAAAGTGAATTTTTAGACTCACATTGCACTCCAGAGCCTTATACGAAGTTGATGGATTTCATAACATCACAATAATATTCTGATGTGTGATTCCCCCAAAAATCTTTGCAAACTCTCTTAAATGACAGTCATGCAGTTTTTTTTCAACTTCGTCAAACTTTTCTTCTCGAAGCAGTTCCCTGACCTGTGGTCCTACAAAAATAACCTCCTTGACTTTTACATCACTGATGCTGGGGAATTGATTCCTTAAAATATGTGAATCAATGGCCAGTTTTATCCATACTTTTGACGAAATTCTTCATCAATCCGAGCTGAATGTGCAAAGAAGGCAGATCTATTTTCTCAGAATCAGCAGGAGGATGTTTGATGATATTCTTCTTTAAAGGAGTCAGGAATGTTCGTTTTGGTCACATTTTCTTTACATAATGATTTTTCTTGTCCCGACTGTCCCAATCATAGAGAAAACAACAAAACTTCGTGTGACCAAGTTACATTCGAAGTAAAAGTTCCACAACCTTTAGGTCACCACATACATTCCACTTGAAGTCCCTGCACTTAATCCTTTCCATAATGAGCTTCATGTTATCTTACGATTCCTTCATGTTAGCTGCGTGAGCCAGAGGGACAGAGAGGAACTTATTTCCGTTGTGAAGTAGAACCGCATTCAAGCATACTTTTGATGAGTCAATAAACAAGCGCCACTCATTTGTCTTATATTCGTGCCCAAGTGCCTCCATAACAGAAAGAACATCTTTGCAAAACACCAGACCATCTTCAAGGGAGAAAAATACTTTAAGAACGACATGGCGATCATGGTGAAAAAAACTTAGTCACAATCTGGAGAAGATTCCAGTTCTTTAACCAGGAACCCAAAAGTTTGGCTTGCTTCTTATACAAATTTATATCGATGACGAGGTCAATAAGATCTTGACTCAGCAAATGTGGTTCACTTGAAGAACAGTTTGCTTCAAATGTTGGATCCATATTGTCCTCTACTTGATCTACTTCCTCATAGACTCAGTGTCATGTTTCCTGCAGGCTCTGGCACGGTTAATTCCTGACTATGAGGTACGGGCCTCATAGCAGATGGCAAGCTAGGCTATCTAACAGTATTCTTTGTTTTTGATGCTATACCATATCTATTTGTCGGGCAGATGTGGCAATCTGAAGCGAGATCTTTGAGTTCTCTCAAAACCATGGGAATAGCAAAAGGTATACGGCGTGAACCTTTAGTCCACACTGTGAGGAGCCTAACACATGTGACACAGTGAATATAGAGGACCCAACTTTTATCCTGATCACCCACTTTACAACCATAGTAATGCTCATAGCATTTTTACTGAATGATGTGAAAGAACAATTTTGCGACATAAATGTCAATTCACAGCAGATTTAGCACAAAGGATTCGGACTATTAACAAAGTTTCTCTGCATTATAATGATGGATGGAGTATCACTGTTTACACATTGACAGAGAATCGCTACTCAAGAGTGGTGCTGTTTGAATGTCCCAGCATTTCCAGTCGTGTGCCTGCAGGTCCCTGGTGACTCATTTATCTAGGCTTGTGCTTTCAAAGAGAAACTATTGCACTTCACAAACAATGAAAGTAGCTGTGTTTCTTAAACTTTTTGTTTCAAATGTTCTGTAGAGCAGTGGTACATATATACCGTACGTAATGATATGCGAGTATGCAGGAATAAAAAGTAGATAACCCCTAGTGGTGGATGAACAGCTAGGTTGACTATGAACCGACTGCAGTAACAAGGCTTCGGACTTATGCGCTCGACCCTGGGTGGCCCGTGAATGTGTCACGGAAAGGAACGCTAACCGCTACACCACGGGAGTCCATATCATAATCATTCCTCCCCATGTATTCATTGTAATCAATCTCTTCCCAGTGCTTATCACAGTTGTTTTCTCCCACAGCTCATCATAATCATTCGTCTCCCAGAGCTCATCATAATCATTCGTCTCCCAGAGCTCATCATAATCATTCCTCTAAGAGTGTTCAATATAGTCATTCCTTTCCCTATACTCATAATCATTCATCTACTAGAAGTTATCATGATCATTCCTCTCTAAGACGTAATTATGTTAATTCTTATCCCAGTGCTTATCATAATTTCTCTCCCAGTGCTTATTATAATGATATCTCTCCCATGAATATCATCATCATTCCTCTCCCAGTACTTACCATAATCATTCTTCTCCCAGTAGTCATTCTAATCAATCCTTTCCCAGTGTTTACCATAATCATTACTCTTCTAGTGCTTTTTCATAATCATTCCTTACCTAAAGTTTATCATAATCATTTCTCTCCCAGTGCTTATCCTAATCATCTCTTTCAAAGAGATTATTATGATCATCCCTTTTCCAGTGCTCATTAAAATTATTTCGCTCCCAGTGGTTATCATAATCATTCGTCTCCCAGTGGTTATCACAATAGTTCTTCCAGTTCTTCATTCAGAGTTTTTACACTTTCTCTCAACTCCTACAATCTCATGCTTCAGGAGGCAGATCTGTTATTAACAGAAGAATTAATACATAAGGGATGTGACATCTTGTGGTCATGATGTAGGCACCAGTGCTCGTGGTCATGATGTAGGCACCAGTGCTCGTGGTCATGATGTAGGCACCAGTGCTCGTGGTCATGATGTAGGCACCAGTGCTCGTGGTCATGATGTAGGCACCAGTGCTCGTGGTCATGATGTAGGCACCAGTGCTCGTGGTCATGATGTAGGCACCAGTACTCGTGGTCATGATGTAGGCACCAGTGCTCGTGGTCATGATGTAGGCACCAGTGCTCGTGGTCATGATGTAGGCACCAGTGCCCGTGGTCATGATGTAGGCACCAGTGCCCGTGGTCATGATGTAGGCACCAGTGCTCGTGGTCATGATGTAGGCACCAGTGCTCGTGGTCATGATGTAGGCACCAGTGCTCGTGGTCATGATGTAGGCACCAGTACTCGTGGTCATGATGTAGGCACCAGTGCTCGTGGTCATGATGTAGGCACCAGTGCTCGTGGTCATGATGTAGGCACCAGTGCTCGTGGTCATGATGTAGGCAACACCACGCGTGGTCATGATATAGGCAACACCACACATGGTCATGATGTAGGCAACACCACACATGGTCATGATGTAGGCAACACCACACATGGTCATGATGTAGGCAACACCACACATGGTCATGATGTAGGCAACACCACACATGGTCATGATGTAGGCAACACCACGCGTGGTCATGATATAGGCAACACCACACGCTGTCATTGCATTTTTGTTTCAAAAATTATAAACGTATCCACTAAGACCATAGGATACCTTAGACTCCATTGCCTGATGTTACTGTAAAGTTGCCTAACACAACAGACGCATTTGTAGATTACTTCCATTATCCTAAGCTCATTCGAGGTTAAAGTTTCAGTCACAGATTAACGACCTTGATTATATTGTTGAGATAATACCATCCTTGGGGTTTTATTCGTCATCTTTGTAAATTACTGAAAAAGATTGTTTTCAGTTCCTTTATCTGTAGACCTGCTTACTCCCCATGGCTGTTGGAACGAGGATGAAGACATTATCCTGGAGACACTATTCATTACCTCAGTTTTGCTTTATCTTATAAATCATTTTTGGGTATCTTCAAGGATTTCCCTTCCCCGAGGCACCTTTAAACCAGTTCACACTTGAAGAACAAAATCGTGTTCTTACGTGAACTGGAAAGGTGAGGTTTAATGTACCTTCAGGCGAGCAGTTGGTCCCCCTGCATGACAGCCAGACTCATAAATTTCCCGGTATCTTTATGCTTGACTGCCTCTGAGCCAGACTTAATTAACTGTTTGTGAACGGGGTGCTATAACTGGTTTTAATCTGCCGCTTTTTTGTGTGATGCTAATGTATGACCAAGGATAATCTCTATTACAAACACTAAAAGAAACTGTCTGGGTTTCAATTTGACATATGTTCTGAACTCACACGTACATAATTCAAATCTTTGGCTAAATCCATTATCATACAGTTTACTAAGACCAAAGTCACATAAAAGTCTGGAGATCCAGCACATATAAAAATTCTTATAATCTGTCTCACATATTCTGATTTTGCAATTGATTCTATCAGCGATAAGGTATAATAAAGAAATATATATATCTATATATATATATATATATATATATATATATATATATATATATATATATATATATATATATATATATATATATATATATATATATATATATATATATATATATATGTATGTATGTATGTATGTATATATGGGGAGGTGATAACAAGTAGTGGTGATGTGAGTAGTAGATGGAGTGAGTATTTTGAAGGCTAGTTGAATGTATTTGATGGTAGAGTAGCAGATATAGGGTGTTTTGGTCGAGGTGGTGTGCAAAGTGAGAGGGTTAGGGAAAATGATTTGGTAAAGAGAGAAGAGGTAGTAAAAGCTTTGCGGAAGATGAAAGCCGGCAAGGCAGCAGGTTTGGATGGTATTGCAGTGGAATTTATTAAAAAAGGGGGTGACTGTATTGTTGACTGGTTGGTGAGGTTATTTAATGTAAGTCTGATTCATGGTGAGTTGCCTGAGGATTGGCGGAATGCTTGCATAGTGCCATTGTACAAAGGCAAAGGGGATAAGAGTGAGTGCTCAAATTACAGAGGTATAACTTTGTTGAGTATCCCTGGTAGATTATATGGGAGGGTATTGATTGAGAGGGTGATGGCATGTACAGAGCATCAGATTGGGGAAGAGCAGTGTGGTTTCAGAAGTGGTAGAGGATGTGTGGATCAGGTGTTTGCTTTGAAGAAGTTATGTGAGAAATACTTAGAAAAGCAAATGGATTTGTATGTAGCATTTATGGATCTGGAGAAGGCATATAATAGAGTTGATAGAGATGGTCTGTGGAAGGTACTAAGAATATATGGTGTGGGAGGCAAGTTGTTAGAAGCAGTGAAAAGTTTTTATCGAGGATGTAAGTCATGTGTACGTGTAGGAAGAGAGGAAAGTGATTGGTTCTCAGTGAATGTAGGTTTGCGGCAGGGGTGTGTGATGTCTCCATGGTTGTTTAATTTGTTTATGGATGGGGTTGTTAGGGAGGTGAATGCAAGAGTTTTGGAAAGAGGGGCAAGTATGAAGTCTGTTGGGGATGAGAGAGCTTGGGAAGTGAGTCAGTTGTTGTTCGCTGATGATACAGCGCTGGTGGCTGATTCATGTGAGAAACTGCAGAAGCTGGTGAATGAGTTTGGTAAAGTGTGTGAAAGAAGAAAGTTAAGAGTAAATGTGAATAAGAGCAAGGTTATTAGGTACAATAGGGTTGAGGGTCAAGTTAATTGGGAGGTAAGTTGAATGGAGAAAAACTGGAGGAAGTAAAGTGTTTTAGATATCTGGGAGTGGATCTGGCAGCGGATGGAACAATGGTAGCGGAAGTGAATCATAGGATGGGGGAGGGGGCGAAAATCCTGAGAGCCTTGAAGAATGTGTGGAAGTCGAGAACATTATCTCCGAAAGCAAAAATGGGTACGTTTCAAGGAATAATGGTTCCAACAATATTGTATGGTTGCGAGGCGTGGGCTATGGATAGAGCTGTGCGCAGGAGGATGGATGTGCTGGAAATGAGATGTTTGAGGACAATATGTGGTGTGAGGTGGTTTGATCGAGTAATTAATGTAAGGGTAAGAGAGATGTGTGGAAATAAAAAGAGCGTGGTTGAGAGAGCAGAAAAGGGTGTTTTGAAATGGTTTGGGCACATAGAGAGAATGAGTGAGGAAAGATTGACCAAGAGGATATATGTGTCGGAGGTGGAGGGAACGAGGAGAAGTGGGAGACCAAATTGGAGGCGGAAAGATGAAGTGAAAAAGATCTTGTGTGATCGGGGCCTGAACATGCAGGAGGGTGAAAGGAAGGCAAGCAATAGAGTGAATTGGATCGATGTGGTATACCGGGGTTGACGTGCTGTCAGTGGATTGAATCAGGGCATGTGAAGCGTCTGGGGTAAACCATGGAAAGCTGTGTAGGTATGTATATTTGCGTTTGTGGACGTATGTATATACATGTGTATGGGGGTGGGTTGGGCCATTTCTTTCGTCTGTTTCCTTGCGGTACCTCGCAAACGCGGGAGACAGCGACAAAGCAAAAAAAAAAAAAAAAAAAAAAAAAAAATATATATATATATATATATATATATATATATATATATATATATATATATATATATATATATATATATATATATATATATATATATATATATATATATATATATATATATATATATATATATGTGTGTGTGTGTGTGTGTCTGTGTTTTTCCCCTTTTTGCAAAGTTAAATACAATGAGGGAAGGGTTTCTAGCCCCATGGTCCCTTCCCCTTTAGTCGCCTTTTACAACACGCGGGAAATGCATGGGAAGTATTCTATCTCCTCTATGGGTATGTATGAAGGAATACAGGTTCCAACAATGTTATATGGTTGCGAGGTATGGTCTATGGAAAAGCTTGTGCGAAGGAGGGTGGATGTGTTGGAAATGAAATGTTTGAGGACGATATGGGGTGTGAGGTAGTTTGATCGAGTGAGTAATGAAAGGGTAAGAGAGATGTGTGGTAATAAAGTGAGTGTGGTTGAGAGAACAGAAGAGGGTGTTTTGAAATGGTTTAGTCATATGGAGAGAATGAATGAGGAAAGATTGACAAAGATGATACATGTGTCAGAGGTGGAGGGAATGAGAAATGGAAGACCAAATGGGAGATGGATGGATGAAGTGAAAAAGATTTTGAGCGATCGGGGCCTGAACATGCAGGAGGATGAAAGGCGTGCAAGGAATAGAGTGAATTGGAACGATGTGGTATACCGGGGTCGACGTGCTGTCAATGGATTGAACCAGGGCATGTGAATCGTCTGGGGCAAACCATGGAAAGTTCTGTGGGGCCTGGATGTGGAAAGGGAGCATTTGTTGTCTTTTCCTGGCGCTACCTCGCGTGCGTGCGGGGGGAGTGAGGTGTCATTCCATGTATGGCGGGGTGGCGACGAGAACGAATGAGGGCAGCAAGCATGAATTATATCCACGTGTATATGTATATGTCTGTATATATATATATATATATATATATATATATATATATATATATATATATATATATATATATATATATATATATATATATATATATATATATATATATATATATATATATATATATATATGTATATATATATATATATATATATATATATATATATATATATATATATATATATATATATATATGTATATATATATATATATATATATATATATATATATATATATATATATATATATATATATATATATATATATATATATATATATATATATATATATATATAATCCCTAGGGATAGGGGAGAAAGAATACTTCCCACGTATTCCCTGCGTGTCGTAGAAGGCGACTAAAAGGGGAGGGAGCGGGGGGCTGGAAATCCTTCCCTCATCCTTTTTTTTTTTTTATTTTCAAAAAGAAGGAACAGAGAAGGGGGCCAGGTGAGGATATTCCCTCAAAGGCCCAGTCCTATGTTCTTAACGCTACCTTGGTAACGCGGGAAATGGCGAATAGTTTGAAAGAAAATATATTCATATATAGATATATATATATATATATATATATATATATATATATATATATATATATATATATATATATATATATATATATATTTTTTTTTTTTTTTTTTTGCTTTGTCGCTGTCTCCCGCGTTTGCGAGGTAGCGCAAGGAAACAGACGAAAGAAATGGCCCAACCCACCCCCATACACATGCCTTGATTCAATCCACTGACAGCACGTCAACCCCGGTATACCACATCGCTCCAATTCACTCTATTCTTTGCCCTCCTTTCACCCTCCTGCATGTTCAGGCCCCGATCACACAAAATCTTTTTCACTCCATCTTTCCACCTCCAATTTGGTCTCCCTCTTCTCCTCGTTCCCTCCACCTCCGACACATATATCCTCTTGGTCAATCTTTCCTCACTCATTCTCTCCATGTGACCAAACCATTTCAAAACACCCTCTTCTGCTCTCTCAACCACGCTCTTTTTATTTCCACACATCTCTCTTACCCTTACGTTACTTACTCGATCAAACCACCTCACACCACACATTGTCCTCAAACATATATATACATATATATACATACATATATATATATATATATATATATATATATATATATATATATATATATATATATATATATATATATATATATATATATATATATATATATATATTTTTTTTTTTTTTTTTTTTTTTTATACTTTGTCGCTGTCTCCCGCGTTTGCGAGGTAGCGCAAGGAAACAGACGAAAGAAATGGCCCAACCCCCCCCCCCATACACATGTACATACACACGTCCACACACGCAAATATACATACCTACACAGCTTTCCATGGTTTACCCCAGACCCTTCACATGCCTTGATTCACTCCACTGACAGCACGTCAACCCCTGTATACCACATCGCTCCAATTCACTCTATTCCTTGCCCTCCTTTCACCCTCCTGCATGTTCAGGCCCCGATCACACAAAATCTTTTTCACTCCATCTTTCCACCTCCAATTTGGTCTCCCTCTTCTCCTCGTTCCCTCCACCTCCGACACATATATCCTCTTGGTCAATCTTTCCTCACTCATTCTCTCCATGTGCCCAAACCATTTCAAAACACCCTCTTCTGCTCTCTCAACCACGCTCTTTTTATTTCCACACATCTCTCTTACCCTTACGTTACTTACTCGATCAAACCACCTCACACCACACATTGTCCTCAAACATCTCATTTCCAGCACATCCATCCTCCTACGCACAACTCTATCCATAGCCCACGCCTCGCAACCATACAACATTGTTGGAACCACTATTCCTTCAAACATACCCATTTTTGCTTTCCGAGATAATGTTCTCGACTTCCACACATTTTTCAAGGCTCCCAAAATTTTCGCCCCCTCCCCCACCCTATGATCCACTTCCGCTTCCATGGTTCCATCCGCTGACAGATCCACTCCCAGATATCTAAAACACTTCACTTCCTCCAGTTTTTCTCCATTCAAACTCACCTCCCAATTGACTTGACCCTCAACCCTACTGTACCTAATAACCTTGCTCTTATTCACATTTACTCTTAACTTTCTTCTTCCACACACTTTACCAAACTCAGTCACCAGCTTCTGCAGTTTCTCACATGAATCAGCCACCAGCGCTGTATCATCAGCGAACAACAACTGACTCACTTCCCAAGCTCTCTCATCCCCAACAGACTTCATACTTGCCCCTCTTTCCAGGCCTCTTGCATTTACCTCCCTAACAACCCCATCCATAAACAAATTAAACAACCATGGAGACATCACACACCCCTGCCGCAAACCTACATTCACTGAGAACCAATCACTTTCCTCTCTTCCTACACGTACACATGCCTTACATCCTCGATAAAAACTTTTCACTGCTTCTAACAACTTGCCTCCCACACCATATATTCTTAATACCTTCCACAGAGCATCTCTATCAACTCTATCATATGCCTTCTCCAGATCCATAAATGCTACATACAAATCCATTTGCTTTTCTAAGTATTTCTCACATACATTCTTCAAAGCAAACACCTGATCCACACATCCTCTACCACTTCTGAAACCGCACTGCTCTTCCCCAATCTGATGCTCTGTACATGCCTTCACCCTCTCAATCAATACCCTCCCATATATATATATATGTATATATTTCAATATTTGATCATCTTTCCCTGTGTTTGCCAGGTAGCGATAAGAACAGCCAAAGGCCACATCCGCTCACATCATTTCTTTAGCTGTCATGTGAAATGCACCGAAACCATAGCTCCCTTTCCATACCCAGGCCCCACAGACCTTTCCATGGTTTATCCCGGGCGATTCATATGCCCTGACTCAGTCCACTGACAGCACGTCGACCCCAGGATACCATAATCGTTTCAATTCACGCTCGTGCAGCCTTTCACTCCTTTATAAGTTAAGACCACGATCGGGCCCCGATGGCTAATTTTCTTTTTCCACTATATCCTTCAATCTCCGAAATGGCCTCCCGTTCTCTGTGTTCCCTTCAATCTTCCTCACTCATTCTCTCCATATGTCCAAATCTGAAATATTTCAGTACACCTTCTCAAGCTTTCTCAACCATACTCTTTTTACTACCACACATCCCTCTTGCATTTTCATTACTTACTCGATCAAACCACCTCACACCATATATTGTCCTCAAGCATTTCATCTTCAGCTCGTCTACCTTCCTCCGCTCAGCCTCATCTATAGCCCATGCCTTGCATCCATATGATATTGCTGGGCCAACAATATCATTAAACATACCCATTTTTGTCCTCTCAGATAACGATCTCTCCACACATTCTTTAGCACTCCAAGAATCTTCGCCTCCCCACCCACCCTATGACTCACTTCCACTTGATTGGTTCCATTCGCTGCTATGACCACCCTCGGGTATCTAAAGCACTTGTCCAATTTTCTCCATTCAAACTCATACCCAAACAAAATCGTCCTAAACCCTGCTAAACCTGATAGTTTTGCTTTAATTTGTCATTTACTTTAAACCCCTGCATCTTCTTCATGACTTCTTCCCGGTTTCACTCATAAATCCTCCAAACATTAGCGCTCCTTCACTGTAAGTACGCCTCTCTTGTCTCTTTCGCTACTAACTTCACTTTTTTATCCCACCACGCTCTACCAGCCCACCTTTCACATGCCACATATATCTCTTACACATGCGAGCACTGCTTCCCTTAATACCTCTCATTCCTCATCCACTCCTCTTGCTTCATTTAGTCTCACCTTTTGCCGTTCTGCATTGAATGTCTCCTTGTGTTTTTTCGCACAATTCTCTGATAAACTCACTCTCACTACTCTCTTCTCACTATTTTTTCCTCTTTTTCCAGAGACCTCTACAAATCTTCTCCGTCGCCTCCGTAAAATAGTCATGAGACATCCTACAAGCTGCTTCTGTCAGTAGACTTACAATCAAAAGGCTCTCTTTTACACGCCTTTCAATTACTATGTAATCCAATAATGCCCGCTGACTTCACATCCTACTCACATACGTATATTCATGTATGTCCCTCTTTTTAAACTAAGTATTTCTAATTGCCAGTCCTTTTTCAGCACACAGCTCCACAAACTGATCACGATTTCCATTCATAATACTGAATACCCCCTGCCCTCCAATTTTACCCTCAGATGTGAAGGCGACTAAGACGGGAGGAAAGGAGGCTGAACTCCCCCTCCCTCCATGCATTTCAGTTTCTGGATGATGTAACAGAAGCCAAGCAATGAGCGCTCACCCTCATTGAAGGTTTTGGCTAAGGTATTTAAATGGGCTTATTTAACCAAAAGAGCGTAGTTAAGAGAGAGAGAGGTGAAGAGTATGTGCTAATAGGTTCTGGAAATATGGAGAGAATGAATGAGGAAAAACTGACAAGGAGGATATATGTGTCAGAAGTGGAGAGAACATTGAGAAAGGGGAGACCAAATGGAGATGGAAGGATGGAGTGAAAAAGATTTTGAGTGATCGAGGCCTGAACATACAGGAGGGTGAAAGGCGTGCACAGGATAGAGTTACTTAGAACGACATGGTAATAAAGGGTCGACATACTGTCAAAAAATTGAAACAGCGCATGTGAAGCATACGGGGAAAACCATTGAAAGGTCTGTGGGTTCTAGTTGAAGAGAGGGTGCTGTGGTTTCGCTACAATACCCATGACAGCTAAAGAATGGAAGTGAGTTGATGCGTCTTTTCTTCGACTGTTTGCTTGGCTCACCTTGCTAAAACGGGAAACAGCGACCAAGTATGAAAAGAAAATGTACATATTGTATTATATTCAGTTAATGAGAAGCAGTACATTCTCGTCCAAAAATGTCCCACTCCGAAAGATTTTATTGTTTCCATGCTACTGATTATAAGCGCATCCCTTAAACCACAGGAAGCCTTTAAAAGGGATCTTGGCGCTACATGATAAATAGCCCACATAAAAAAGCAGTTCAAGAATATTTATAAAGCTGAGACCATTGGGTCCCATCGAGGCTGTTTGTGTTGGTAGATGTCAGAATACTCACAGATTAGTGTGGAAAGAAAGACGTGCTAAAGTTGAAAGCTGAAACTCTGTAAAGCTCTCGTGTAATAAATCAGTCAGTGATTCCGTATGTAAACATTACAGTTGGAGAAAAGGTACTTCACCCCATTCGAGGTAAAACATCAGCCCATAAGTTGTATACATTACTATGAGTGAAATAAAGCAAATCAAAACGTAAATTAGTTTTTTGATCTACATTAACGATGCCTTTGATAATTTTGAAAATCTTCAACGGATCACCTCGTAAAGCTTTTATTCCTAAGCTAAATAGATTTAAGTCTTTTAAGTGGCTATTATATGCTTCGTTTTTCAGTCTGGGAATAATCATGGTAGCTCGATGTTGTACTCTGCATTCTGTCAATACTTTCGTTTTATATTTTAAGTAGAGGAAATAAAATTGAACTCACTATTCAAGACAGAAACGCACCACTGCAGCGTAAAGTGAGGACGACTTCCCTTCATGAAAATTGGAAACTCCTGCTTATGAATCCAAAAATTTTGTTCGCCCTTTGTCCTGCTTCTCTACACTGCTGTCTTGGCTTTAGGTCACCAGATGTCATAACAACTAAGTCTTTTTCCTCATATACCTTTTGTAGCTCAATAGAATCCATACCGTAGCTGACCTCCTCGTTTTTACAACCGATATACATTACTTTGCACTTTTCTATATCAAAATTGATTTGCAACCCAATACATCAGTTTATCTATAACAGCTTGAAGTGTCGGACATTGAATTCTAGTTGTAGACTTAATTCCCTGCTTAGTATTATATGCGAATTTCGAAATTGAACAATACGTTCCAAAACTGAGATTATCCCGTGGCAGACCTCTTGTTAATCACAACCATTCTAGATTTACGATCAATTATTACACTTTACGACCAGTCAACCAATATCCTAATCACTGAAGTGCTACCTATCTCTAACTCTTAACTTTTGCCAGTAACCTTTTATCAAAAACTTATCCATTCTTTTTGAAAGTATAAGTAGACTACAAGTGCCGTACTTTCACTATACATGCAGATTACATCATAAGAAACCAATTACATTTGTCAAGCATAAGCAGTTTCGTCGAGGAACATGATGGGAATCGTCTAAATGGTTTCCAATTTTGTCGCGAATGATGGTTTATATAGGTTTTCTATTCACAGATGTTAACTTTTTAGAAGATAGTTTCCAGGCAATGAATTATTACCTTCTCTGAATATCGATGTTACACAGGCATATTTCCATTTCTCTAGAGATCTCACAGTAGCAAATAACTTACTGAAAAGAGCAATCAGTGGTTAGCTATCACAGTTTTCGTTTCTTTTATTGTCCTCGGATAGAAATTACTTGGGCCTACTATCCTCTTTATTTTCACCCCATTTATCTGCTGAGTGTGTATCTTTCCCATATCATGTCAGTGTGTTGTCGCTTTACACAAATTTGTATTACTCACTCCATCACGTTGGCAACTGGTCTCTTTGAGTTTCTTATATGCTTGTATCATAGACAACAGGCACTTCATCTAATTGTTCATCAGTTTGGGTTCGTTGTAGAGAAAGACTATCTACGACACACTGGCACACATATTCCCTCTGCTGCTTTGAAAGTTTTAACGAAGCTTTGTACCAAGCTACGTTCGTACAATTTTCATTGATGGTTTCATCTCAGATTTGTCCCTCAAGAGCAACACGAAAATAATGATATTTACAAGTCTAAAATCTGGTATTTTTTCACAAATTTCACGTGACCCACTTTAAGTGGCAATGTTAAAAGTTACCCATCAGTGATATGTCGACGATCACTTGTAACAAACTCTCCTCCAACTTTAGCGACATCCTCGTTTGTAGCTAGAGCTAGATTGAATATGTTCTTGTTTCAAGATGTTTCATTTATTTGGATTCGGACACTACCAAGCAACTTTAGGTTGAGTCCTCACAAAGAGCTTCCGGAAAGGGATTCCCCACTTAGATACTAGTATGTTAACATCTCCCAATATGATCCAATCATGTTCATCACAAGTTTCTGCTAAATGATCATAAAATTTCATCTACCTTTGGTGTCTGCGAGGATTTAAGCTAGCCTTACTGTAATGTCTTATGAAGCTTGTCTATGATTTCTAGAAAAAAGAGGATATCAGTGACTGCAACGTCCTTCATCGCACAATTAAGATGTGCTTCAACAAAAAGCAGGGCACCATCGCCTACCTTATTTCTCTTATCACTGTTGACTTACATGTACCTTGAATACGCATATTCGGCGAAAAAATCTCTTTGTACAATATTTAAACAAGATTTAGAAATACCGATCAGATCATGATTTTCGTCAAGTGCGGTTTTCTAACTCTGAAGAAATTTTGTCCCATATATTGCTTGCATTAACTTTATTGTGGCCGAGACTTCGTTCAAAACTTATTTATAGAGGGAGATGGGCTGCCTCCACATGGAATGCTCTTTATGACCAGAGCGCACTTGCCAAAACACGCAGCTACCAGTTCATTCAGGTGTAGTCCGTCCTTCGTAAACATTTCCGAACGCAGGTAAAATGACTGCTACATATTTACGAATTCATCTTCATCCTGTAAACAAAGCTTTACTATCTATAAGTGAAAGTGGACGCCTTACTAGCTACAGAAGTCGTTCCTGTTGCTGATCCTCGGTATTACTCCTGAAATCATAATAATAATTTAGTATGGAAATCGTTGAAGAAGCTGGTGATATTTCTCCAAGAACTCCTCCGGCCTCTCTTTTTAGTACGTCATTAGTGTATATATGACAAGCAACAAGTGTGCTAATGTCGCACCACCATTGAGCTCTTTTACAGCATCAGCAACATCATCTACTCTGATACCAGGATGGCAAAAATATTTGTGCATCAGGGGTTCCTCACACAGATCTTCAGCTGACCTTTGATGACAGTCACCAACCAGCCTTATCCTGTGCTCATCTTCCTCGTCATGAACTGGAGCCTGAAAGCTATTTTTTGGTATCATTGACAACAAAGTTAGGCATTTAAAGAGGATTACTTTGAGGCGTCTCAAATACCCCACAACGCTCCATTCCGACGCCACCGTCTCACTCCCTGATTCACCCACCAAGCAAACAAGGATACATACATTAGACAGGTAGATAGATAGCTAGATAGATAGATAGATAGATAGATAGAGAGAGAGAGAGAGAGAGAGAGAGAGAGAGAGAGAGAGAGAGAGAGAGAGAGAGAGAGAGAGAGAGAGAGAGAGAGAGAGAGAGAGAGAGAGAGAGAGAGAGAGAGAGAGAGAGAGAGAGAGAGAGAGAGAGAAATACATAGTCAGATTTATACAAAGAGAATTAGATGCTCATAACTGTAGACTAGCGTGTGTACGTATGTAATAGTATATATGTATGTATACATCATTCATATTGATAGGAGTGCCATAGTGGTAACTTTTAATATAAAGGTTCTTGAAATCTGAGGATTGTCTAAATTGGAAGCATATTAACTCCTTGAGTATATATGGAGGGGAAAAGGACGAGGGAAAGGGGAGAGTAAATATAAGTTACGAGAGACAAGGGACACACAAAGGAGGGGCTGACGAGAGGGATAAAGGGGAAGAGGGGAGAATGCGAGAGTGTGTGTGGGTGGACAAGGGAGGAGGCGTCTGTTGCCATGAGATTAATACGTAAAGTTAAAGGAGGAAATTACATATTGTGAGAGGGTTCAAAAGTTCCCGCCATGATGTGGGAGTGTACCTCGGGAGCGTCCAGTCTTGAGGGACACATATTTCTGTAGACGGCTGACACTCACAATGTATTTCCATCAGTAGACACCAAATTCCCCCAACACCAATTTATTTTTTCAGTCCAAAGGTGACTTTTTCGGTACTGCAATTGTAAATGATCCCGCTGAAGGGTTAGGTAATTCTTTAATCATCTTTATTCTTCAAAATTATGACACCAAATATATCTATTTAATGAAGATCTCTCCAAAGTCTCATTAGTTCAGGAAATGGAATCTAGCTCTGGCGTCTGGTTGATTGTCTTGTAGCCTAAAGGCTAGTGATCCGATGAATCTGAGCTGTGGTTCGCCTGAGGCTACAGACTACCTCCGTCAAGATAACCATGATAACAGAGCCAGTATAACAAGCAAAGCTGCATAGAAATGCTTTCCTAAATTTCAAACCTCACCCTCACCATGGAACACGCTGGCATCAACCACCCATTATAGCTCACCTTCACCATGCTACACACTTGAGCCAGCCAACCATCATGCCTCACCTAATCATGCGTCACGCTAGTAACAATCAACCATTATGCCTCAACTCATCATGCATCAAGCTCTAAACAACCAACCATCATGCCTCACCCCATCATGCATCACGCTGGCACTAACCGAACATCATGCTTCACCTTCAATATGCAAGACACTTGCACCAGCCATCCATCATGTCTCATCCTCATCATGCACCACGCTCGCAACAACTAACCATCATGCTTCACCCTCATCATGCAACACACTTGCACCAGCCAACCATCATGCTTCACCCTCACCATGCAACACACTTGCACCAGCCAACCATCATGCCTCACCCTCACCATGCAACACACTTGCACCAGCCAACCATCATGCTTCACCCTCACCATGCAACACACTTGCACCAGCCAACCATCATGCCTCACCCTCACCATGCAACACACTTGCACCAGCCAACCATCATGCCTCACCCTCACCATGCAACACACTTGCACCAGCCAACCATCATACCTTATCTCATCATGCATCATGCTCGCAGCGACCAACCATCATGCCTCACCCCATCATGCATGACATCAGAACCAGTTAACCATCATTCCTCACCATGCAACGTACTAGCACTTGTTCATTCCTTGTATTCTTTCTTATGAACAACTTCATTGTATTCACTGTTGTACTCCAGTCGTGAAGTAAGGTCCTATTTCGAGGGTTAGGTACAGCATAAGAGTGACTCTTGAAACATTATATACAAGAAAGATCAAGTAGCACAAGTCCTCCGTCCCAGGGAGCAGTTCCTATTCCCAAGGGAGAAAACTAGCGCCTCAGGCGGTTCTCTCTGACACTGGGAGATAACCCAGGTCCCAGGCAGTTCCTCCTTCCCCAGAGAGAAGACCTGATATCAGGCAGATTTCCCTGCCTCGGAAAGACAACCCAAGATTTAGGCATTTCCTTATGTTTCAGAGAGACAACCTCCGCCTCAGGAACGTCATTCAGTCCCAAGGAGAAGACCCGCGCCTCAGACAATTCCTTCTTTTCTTGGTCTTCTCACGCTATGAACCTCCTTCCAAAAAGTGTGCCTGTCTTAGCTGACCTCAGCCTCCATTTGTCTTCTTTTCAGTAATTCCTCCTTTGTCTTAACCCATTGCTCTTTTCTCTTGTACATCTCCTATTCACTTGCAGTTTATCCTTGCAAGTAGTGCCCACGCACCTATATCATTCGGTTGAGAGACTACGAAAGTTGGTGACTTAGTTTGGGAAAGTGTATGAAAGAAGAAAGCTGAGAGTAAACGTGAATAAGAGCAAGGTTATTAGGTTCAGTAAGCTTGACGGACAAGTTAATCGGGAAGTACGTTTGAATGGAGAAAAACTGGAGGAAGTGAAGTGTTTTAGATATCTGGGAGTGGACATAGTAGCGGATGGAACCATTGGAGCATAAGTGGAGATTAATATGCCAAAAAACTTGGTATGGCAATGGGTAACCGTCTTTCACCTGTGCTAGTAATCTTTATATGGAATTTTTGAGAAACAAAATTACTAAAGGATATCTTACCTTCTAATGCAATTTGGTTTAGGTATGTAGATGATGTTCTTTGTGTTTGGCCAACAATTGAAAATTTACAAACATTTTCTCCTTACTTAAGAATTTAGCACCTTTCATCAAATTTCCTGTGGAAAATGAATATATATATATATATATATATATATATATATATATATATATATATATATATATATATATATATATATATATATATATATATATATATATATATATAATATATATATATATATATATATATATATATATATATATATATATATATATATATATATATTCTTTTTTTTTTTTTTTTTCAAACTATTCGCCATTTCCCGCGTTAGCGAGGTAGCGTTAAGAACTGAGGACTGGGCCATTGAGGGAATATCCTCACCTGGCCCCCTTCTCTGTTCCTTCTTTTGGAAAATTAAAAAAAAATTGAGAGGGGAGGATTTCCAGCCCCCCGCTCCCTCCCCTTTTAGTCGCCTTCTACGACACGCAGGGAATACGTGGGAAGTATTCTTTCTCCCCTATCCCCAGGGATATATATATATATATATATATATATATATATATATATATATATGTATATATATATATATATATATATATTATATATATATATATATATATATATATATATATATATATATATATATATATATATATATATATATATATATATATATATATATATATATATATATATATATGGTATGTTACCATTTTTAGATTACATGATCCATAGGCAAAGAAACAAGTTTAAGTTTAGCATATACAGAAAACCCACCAATGTATGCTCATAAATCCATTATCACTCATCTCATCATGACAGAGTTAAATTATCGTCTTTTCGATCTATGTTCCTTAGGGCATTACATATTTGCAGTCCAGAGTTTATTGATGACGAGTTTGAGAAGATATATTCTATTGGATCTAAGTTAAAGTACCCTAGAGCTTTCATTGATAAATCCCTTAAGTTAGCAAAGAAATCATTTTACAGAGTTTACCCCAAACCTCCCATTGACACCAAGAATCTTTTAGTTATCCTTTTAATGATAATTTTACTTTACTTCCATGTTGCTTGAATCCTTTAATGTAAATGTTGCCTTCAGCAACAATAATACTATAAAGAATATCTTAATTATGAACTCAAAAAAAAATTCCCCTGGGCGCATTTATAAAGTGCCATGTAGAAATTTTGATACGTTTTATGTTGGGCAGACTGGTAAGAATCTGTCTGCTAGACTTTAGCAACATAAATATAGTATTAGAACAGGACAAGAATCAAATGCCTTGTTCAATTACATTAAAAACTATGATCAATGTACTGACTGGAGTGATGCCATCTCAGTTATCAACTCTAACTCTAGTACCAAGAGGAATATAATTGAATCCTTTATTAAAATACACAAAGAATTGTGCCCTTAATATTAGAGAAGGTTTATACAAATTGGATAACTTTATTGTTGATAAAATTTGTAAACAATTCACCTTCTTGTCCACATTATGTTATGATACGCTCGTTGTCTGTCTTGGACAATCACATGTTTCCCAAATAGCGTCCTAGCTACGTCTCTTCGTTGTATATCAAATGACGGTTATATTTCTCTCTTGTGTCTCCCCTGATGATGTGATTATTACACGAAAGTGCACTTGGGAACTTATCGTGTTTCATTTCCTCCGTGGACTCATAGGAATATATATATATATATATATATATATATATATATATATATATATATATATATATATATATATATATATATATATATATATATATATATATATTTTTCTTTGTCGCTGTCTCCCGCGTTTGCGAGGTAGCGCAAGGAAACAGACGAAAGAAATGGCCCAACCCACCCCCATACACATGTATATACATACGTCCACACACGCAAATATACATACCTACACAGCTTTCCATGGTTTACCCCAGACGCTTCACATGCCCTGATTCAATCCACTGACAGCACGTCAACCCCGGTATACCACATCGCTCCAACTCACTCTATTCCTTGCCCTCCTTTCACCCTCCTGCATGTTCAGGCCCCGATCACACAAAATCTTTTTCACTCCATCTTTCCACCTCCAATTTGGTCTCCCTCTTCTCCTCGTTCCCTCCACCTCCGACACATATATCCTCTTGGTCAATCTTTCCTCACTCATTCTCTCCATGTGACCAAACCATTTCAAAACACCCTCTTCTGCTCTCTCAACCACGCTCTTTTTATGTCCACATTTCTCTCTTACCCTTACGTTACTTACTCGATCAAACCACCTCACACCACACATTGTCCTCAAACATCTCATTTCCAGCACATCCATCCTCCTGCGCACAGCTCTATCCATAGTCCACGCCTCGCAACCATACAACATTGTTGGAACCACTATTCCTTCAAACATACCCATTTTTGCTTTCCGAGATAATGTTCTCGACTTCCGCACATTCTTCAAGGCTCCCAGAATTTTCGCCCCCTCCCCCAACCTATGATCCACTTCCGCTTCCATGGTTCCATCCGCTGCCAGATCCACTCCCAGATATCTAAAACACTTCACTTCCTCCAGTTTTTCTCCATTCAAACTCACCTCCCAGTTGACTTGACCCTCAACCCTACTGTACCTAATAACCTTGCTCTTATTCACATTTACTCTTAACTTTCTTCTTTCACACACTTTACCAAACTCAGTCACCAGCTTCTGTAGTTTCTCACATGAATCAGCCACCAGCGCTGTATCATCAGCGAACAACAACTGACTCACTTCCCAAGCTCTCTCATCCCCAACAGACTTCATACTTGCCCTTCTTTCCAAAACTCTTGCATTCACCTCCCTAACAACCCCATCCATAAAGAAATTAAACAACCATGGAGACATCACACACCCCTGCCGCAAACCTACATTCACTGAGAACCAATCACTTTCCTCTCTTCCTACACGTACACATGCCTTACATCCTCGATAAAAACTTTTCACTGCTTCTAACAACTTGCCTCCCACACCATATATTCTTAATACCTTCCACAGAGCATCTCTATCAACTCTATCATGGGTAAAACTGAAAGTTGGGGGAGAGAGATGGGTGATTATTGGTGCATATGCACCTGGGCATGAGAAGAAAGATCATGAGAGGCAAGTGTTTTGGGAGCAGCTGAATGAGTGTGTTAGTGGTTTTGATGCACGAGACCGGGTTATAGTGTTGGGTGATTTGAATGCAAAGGTGAGTAATGTGGCAGCTGAGGGAATAATTGGTATACATGGGGTGTTCAGTGTTGTAAATTTAAATGGTGAAGAGCTTGTAGATTTATGTGCTGAAAAAGGACTGATGATTGGGAATACCTGGTTTAAAAAGCGAGATATATATAAGTATACTTATGTAAGTAGGAGAGTTGGCCAGAGAGCGTTATTGGATTACGTGTTAATTGACAGGCGCGCGAAAGAGAGACTTTTGGATGTTAATGTGCTGAGAGGTGCAACTGGAGGGATGTCTGATCATTATCTTGTGGAGGCTAAGGTGAAGATTTGTATGGGTTTTCAGAAAAGAAGAGTGAATGTTGGGGTGAAGAGGGTGATGAGAGTAAGTGAGCTTTTGAAGGAGACTTGTGTGAGGAAGTACCAGGAGAGACTGAGTACAGAATGGAAAAAGGTGAGAACAATGGAAGTAAGTGGAGTGGGGGAGGAATGGGATGTATTTAGGGAATCAGTGATGGATTGCGCAAAAGATGGTTGTGGTATGAGAAGAGTGGGAGGTGGGTTGATTTGAAAGGGTAGTGAGTGGTGGGATGAAGAAGTAAGAGTATTAGTGAAAGAGAAGAGAGAGGCTTTTGGACGTTTTTTGCAGGGAAAAAATGCAATTGAGTGGGAGACGTATAAAAGAAAGAGACAGGAGGTCAAGAGAAAGGTGCAAGAGGTGAAAAAAAGGGCAAATGAGAGTTGGGGTGAGAGAGTATCATTAAATTTTAGGGAGAATAAAAAGATGTTCTGGAAGGAGGTAAACAAAGTGCGTAAGACAAGCGAGCAAATGGGAATTTCAGTGAAGGGCGCAAATGGGGAGGTGATAACAAGTAGTGGTGTTGTGAGAAGGAGATGGAGTGAGTATTTTGAAGGTTTGTTGAATGTGTTTGATGATAGAGTGGCAGATATAGGGTGTTTTGGTCGAGGTGATGTGCAAAGTGCGAGGGTTGGGGAAAATGATTTGGTAAACAGAGAAGAGGTAGTAGAAGCTTTGCGGAAGATGAAAGCCGGCAAGGCAGCAGGTTTGGATGGTATTGCAGTGGAATTTATTAAAAAAGGGGGTGACTGTATTGTTGACTGGTTGGTAAGGTTATTCAATGTATGTATGACTCATGGTGAGGTGCCTGAGGATTGGCGGAATGCGTGCATAGTGCCATTGTACAAAGGCAAAGGGGATAAGATTGAGTGCTCAAATTACAGAGGTATAAGTTTGTTGAGTATTCCTGGCAAATTATATCGGAGGGTATTGATTGAGAGGGTGAAGGCATGTACAGAGCATCAGACTGGGGAAGAGCAGTGTGGTTTCAGAAGTGGTAGAGGATGTGTGGATCAGGTGTTTGCTTTGAAGAATGTATGTGAGAAATACTTAGAAAAGCAAATGGATTTGTATGTAGCATTTATGGATCTGGAGAAGGCATATATATATATATATATATATATATAAAAATAGAAAAAAAAAATATATATATATATATAAATATATATATATATATATATATATATACATATATATATATATATATATATATATATATATATATATATATATATATATATATATAAATATATATATATATATATATATATATATATATATATATATATATATATATATATATATATATATATATATATATATGCATATATATATATATATATATATATATATATATATATATATATATATATATATATATATATATATATATATATATATATATATATATATATATATATATATATATATATATATATATATACAGAGTAAATATGAATAGGAGCAAGGTTATTAGGTACAGTAGGGTTGAGGGTCAAGTCAATTGGGAGGTGAGTTTGAATGGAGAAAAACTGGAGGAAGTGAAGTGTTTTAGATATCTGGGAGTGGATCTGGCAGCGGATGGAACCATGGAAGCGGAAGTGGATCATAGGGTGGGGGAGGGGGCGAAAATTCTGGGGGCCTTGAAGAATGTGTGGAAGTCGAGAACATTATCTCGGAAAGCAAAAATGGGTATGTTTGAAGGAATAGTGGTTCCAACAATGTTGTATGGTTGCGAGGCATGGGCTATGGATAGAGTTGTGCGCAGGAGGATGGATGTGCTGGAAATGAGATGTTTGAGGACAATGTGTGGTGTGAGGTGGTTTGATCGAGTGAGTAACGTAAGGGTAAGAGAGATGTGTGGAAATAAAAAGAGCATGGTTGAGAGAGCAGAAGAGGGTTCTTTGAAGTGGTTTGGGCACATGGAGAGAATGAGTGAGGAAAGATTGACCAAGAGGATATATGTGTCGGAGGTGGAGGGAACGAGGAGAAGAGGGAGACCAAATTGGAGGTGGAAAGATGGAGTGAAAAAGATTTTGTGTGATCGGGGCCTGAACATGCAGGAGGGTGAAAGGAGGGCAAGGAATAGAGTGAATTGGAGCGATGTGGTATACCGGGGTTGACGTGCTGTCAGTGGATTGAATCAAGGCATGTGAAGCGTCTGGGGTAAACCATGGAAAGCAGTGTAGGTATGTATATTTGCGTGTGTGTACGTATGTATATACATGTGTATGGGGGTGGGTTGGGCCATTTCTTTCGTCTGTTTCCTTGCGCTACCTCGCAAACGCGCGAGACAGCGACAAAGTATAATAAAAAATAAATAATGTACATATATATATATATATTTATATATATATATATATATATATATATATATATATATATATATATATATATATATATATATATATATATATATATATATATATATATATATATATATATATATACATTTCCCGCATCAGCAAAGTAGCGATAAGAACAGAGGACTGGGCCTCTGAGGGAACATCCTCACCTGGCCCCCTTCTCTGTTCCTTTTTTTGGAAAGGATAAATATATAAAGGATATATATATATATAATATATATATATATATATATATATATATATATATATATATATATATATATATATATATATATATATATATATATATATATATATATATATATATATATATATATATATATATATATATATATATATATATATATATGTATATATATATTATAATTATTATTATTATTATTCTGCTTTGTCGCTGTCTCCCGCGTTCGCGGGGTAGCGCAAGGAAACAGACGAAAGAAATGTCCCAACCCACCCCCATACACATGTATATACATACACGTCCACACACGCAAATATACATACCTATACATCTCAATGTACACATGCATATACACACACAGACACATACATATAAACACATGCACACAATTCACACTGTCTACCTTTTATTCAATCCCATCGCCACCTCGCCACACATAGAATACCATTCACCTCCCCCTCATGTGTGCGAGGTAGCGCTAGGAAAAGACAACAAAGGCACCATTCGTTCACACTCAGTCTCTAGCTGTCATGCAATAATGCCCGAAACCACAGCTCCCTTTCCACATCCAGGCCCCACACAATTTTCCATGGTTTACCCCAGACGCTTCACATGCCCTGATTCAATCCACTGACAGCACGTCAACCCCGGTATACCACATCGATCCAATTCACTCTATTCCTTGCCCGCCTTTCACCCTCCTCCATGTTCAGGCCCCGAACATTCAAAATCTTTTTCACTCCATCTTTCCACCTCCAATTTGGTCTCCCACTTCTCCTCGTTCCCTCCACCTCCGACACGCATATCATCTTGGTCAATCTTTCCTCACTCATTCTCTCCATATGCCCAAACCATTTCAAAACACCCTCTTCTGCACTCTCAACCACGCTCTTTTTATTTCCACACATCTCTCTTACCTTTACATTACTTACTCGATCAAACCACTTCACACCACACATTGTCCTCAAACATCTCATTTCCAGCATATCCACCCTCCTGCGCACAACTCTATCCATAGCCCACGCCTCACAACCATACAACATTGTTGGAACCACTATTCCTTCAAACATACCCATTTTTGCTTTCCGAGATAATGTTCTCGACTTCCACACATTCTTCAAGGCTCTCAGGGTTTTCGCCCCCTCCCCCACCCTATGATTCACTTCCGCTTCCATGGCTCCATCCGCTGCCAGATCCACTCCTAGATATCTAAAACACTCCACCTCCTCCAGCTTTTCTCCACTCAAACTCACCTCCCAATTGACTTGACCCTCAACCCTACTGTACCTAATAACATTGCTCTTATTCACATTTACTCTTAACTTTCTTCTCTCACACACTTTACCAAACTCAGTCACCAGCTTCTGCACTTTCTCACATGAATCAGCCACCAGCGTTGTATCATCAGCAAACAACAACTGACTCACTTCCCAAGCTCTCTCATCCACAACGGACTGCATACTTGCCCCTCTTTCCAAAGCTCTTGCATTCACCTCCCTGACAAGCCCATCCATAAACAAATTAAACAACCATGGAGACATCACACACCCCTGCCGCAAAACTACATTCACTGAGAACCAATCACTTTCCTCTCTTCCCACACGTACACATGCCTTACATCCTCGAAAAAAACTTTTCACTGCTTCTAACAACTTGCCTCCCACACCATATATTCTTAATACCTTCCACCGAGCATCTCTATCAACTCTATCATATGCCTTCTCCAGATCCATAAATGCTACATACAAATCCATTTGCTTTTCTATTTCTCACATACATTCTTCAAAGCAAACACCTGATCCACACATCCTCTACCACTTCTGAAACCACACTGCGCTTCCCCAATCTGATGCTCTGTACATGCCTTCACCCTCTCAATCAATATAATTTACCAGGAATACTCAACAAACTCATACCTCTGTAATTTGAGCACTTACTCTTATCCCCTTTCCCTTTGTACAATGGCACTATGCACTCATTCCGCCAATCATAAGGCACCTCATCATGAGTCATACATACATAAAATAACCTTACCAACCAGTCAACAATACAGTCACCCTCTTTTTTAATAGATTCCACTGCAATACCATCCAAACCTGCTGCTTTGTCAGCTTTCATCTTCCGCAAAGCTTTTACTACCTCTTCTCTGTTTAAAAATTAATCATTTTCCCTAACCCTCTCACTTTGCACACCACCTCGACCAAAACACGCTACATCTGCCACTCTATCATCAAACGCATTCAACAAACCTTCAAAATAATCACTCCATCTCCTTCTCATATCTCCACAACTTGTTATCACCTCCCCATTAGCGCCCTTCACTGAAGTTCCCATTTGCTCCCTTGTCTTACGCACTTTATTTACCTCCTTCCAGAACATCTTTATATTTTCCCTAAAATTTAATGATACTCTCTCACCCCAACTCTCATTTGCCCTATTTTTCACCTCTTGCACCTTTCTCTTGTCCTCCTGTCTCTTTCTTTTATACATCTCCCACTCAATTGCATTTTTTCCATACAAAAATCGTCTAAGTGCCTCTCTCTTCTCTTTCACTAATAATCTTACTTCTTCATCCCACCACTCACTACCCTTTCCAATCAACCCACCTCCCGCGCTTCTCATGCCACAAGCATCTTTTGCGCACTCCATCACTGATTCCCCAAATAAATCCCATTCCTCCCCTACTTCCCTTACTTCCATTGTTCTCACCTTTTTCCATTCTGTACTCAATCTCTCCTGGTACTTCCTCACACAAGTCTCCTTCCCAAGCTCACTCACTCTCACCACCCTCTTCACCCCAACATTCACTCTACTTTTCTGAAAACCTATACAAATCTTCACATTAGCCTCCACAAGATAATGATCGGACATCCCTCCAGTTGAACCTCTCAGCACGTTAACATCCAAAAGTCTCTCTTTCGCACGCCTGTCAATTAACACGTAATCCAATAACGCTCTCTGGCCATCTCTCCTACTTACATACGTATACTTATGTATATCTCTCTTTTTAAACAAGGTAGTCCCTATCACCATATATATATATATATATATACATATATATATATATATATATATATATATATATATATATATATATATATATATATATATATATATATATATATATATATATATATATATTTACATATATATATATATAAATTAATCCTGGGGATAGGGGAAAAAGAATACTTCCCGCGCATTTCTCACGTGTCGTAAAAGGCGACTAAAGGGGATGGGAGCGGGGGGCTAGAAACCCTCCTCTCCTTGTACTTTAACTTTCTAAAAGGGGAAACAGGAGAAGGAGTCACGCGGGGAGTGCTCATCCTCCTCGAAGGCTCAGATTGGGGTGTCTAAGTGTGTTGATGTAACCAAGATGAGAAAAAAGGAGAGATATTTATTATGTTTGAGTAAAGGAACCTAGATGTTTTGGCTCTGAGTGAAACGAAGCTCAAGGGTAAAGGGGAAGAGTGGTTTGGGAATGTCTTGGAAGTATATTCAGGGGTTAGTGAGATGAAAAGAGCAAGGGAAGGAGTAGCAGTACTCCTGAAACAGGAGTGGTGGGAGTATGTGATAGAGTGTAAGAAAGTAAACTCTAGATTGATATGGGTAAAACTGAAAGTTGATGGAGAGAGATGGGTGATTATTGGTGCATTTGCACCTGGGCATGAGAAGAAAGATCATGAGAGGCAAGTGTTTTGGGGGCAGCTGAATGAGTGTGTTAGTGGTTTTGATGCACGAGACCAGGTTATAGTGATTGGTGATTTGAATGCAAAGGTGAGTAATGTGACAATTGAAGAAATTATTGGAATACATGGTTTGTTCAGTGTTGTAAATGGAAATGGTGAAGAGCTTGTAGATTTATATGCTGAAAAAGGACTGGTCATTGGGAATACCTTGTTTAAAAAGAGAGATATACATAAGTATACGTATGTAAGTAGTAGAGATGGCCAGAGAGCGTTATTGGATTATGTGTTAATTGATTGGCGCGCGGGAGAGACACTTTTGGATGTTAATGTGCTGAGAGGTGCAACTGGAGGGATGTGTGATCATTATCTTGTGGAGGCGAAGGTGAATATTTGTAGAAGTTTTCAAAAAATAAGAGAGAATTTTGGGATGAAGAGACTGGTGAGAGTAAGTGAGCTTGAGAAGGATACTTGTGTGAGGAAGTACCAGGAGAGACTGAATATAGAATGGAAAAAGGTGAGAACAAAGGAGGTAAGGGGAGTGGGGGAGGAATGGGATGCATTTAGGGAAGCAGTGATGGCTTGCGCAAAGGATGCTTGTGGCATGAGAAGCGTAGGAGGTGGGCAGATTAGAAAGGGTAGTGAGTGGTGGGATGAAGAAGTAAGATTATTAGTGAAAGAGAAGAGAGAGGCATTTGGACGATTTTTGTAGGGAAATGATGCAAATGATTTGTAGATGTATAAAAGAAAGAGGCAGGAGGTCAAGAGAAAAGTGCAAGAGGTGAAAAAGACGGCAAATGAGAGTTGGGATGAGAGATTATCATCAAATTTTAGGGAGAATAAAAAGATGTTTTGGAAAGAGGTAAATAGAGTGCGTAAGACAAGGGAACAAAATGGGAACTTCAGTGAAGGGGGCTAATGGGGAGGTGATAACAAGTAGTGGTGATGTGAGAAGGAGGTAGGGTGAGTATTTTGAAGGTTTGTTGAATGTGTTTGATGATAGATTGGCAGATATATGGTGTTTTGGTCGAGGTGGTGTGCAAAGTCAGAGGGTTAGGGAAACTGATTTGGTAAACAGAGAAGAGGTAGTAAAAGCTTTGCGAAAAAATGAAAGCCGTTAAGGTAGCGGGTTTGAATGGCATTGTGGTGGAATTTATAAAAAAAAGGGGATGACTGTGTTGTTGACTAGTTGGTAAGGTTATTTAATGTATGTATGATTCATGGTGAGGTGCCTGAGGATTGGCGGAATGCTTGCATAGTGCCATTGTACAAAGGCAAAGGGGACAAAGATGAGTGCTCAGATTACATAGGTATAAGTTTGTTGAGTATTCCTGGTAAATTTTATGGGAGGGTATTGATTGAGAGGGTGAAGTCATGTACAGAGCATCAGACTGGGGAAGAGCAGTGTGGTTTCAGAAGTGGTAAAGGATGTATGGATCAGGTGTTTGTTCTGAAGAATGTTTGTGAGAAATACTTTCAAAAGGAAATGGATTTGTATGTAGCATTTTTGTGGTGTGGGAGGCAAGTTGTTAGAAGCAGTGAAAAGCTTTTATCGAGGATGTAAGGCATGTGTACGCGTAGGTAGAGAGGAAAGTGATTGGTTCTCAGTGAATATAGGTTAGCGGCAGGGGTGTGTGATGTCTCCATGGTTGTTTAATTTGTTTATGGATGGTGTTGTTAGGGAGGTGAATGCATGAGTTTTGGAAAGAGGGGCAAGTATGCAGTCTCTTGTGGATGAGAGAGCTTGGGAAGTGAGTCAGTTGTTGTTCGCTGATGATACAGCGCTGGTGGCTGATTCATGTGAGAAACTTCAGAAGCTGGTGACTGAGTTTGGTAAAGTGTGTGAAAGAAGAAAGTTGAGAGTAAATGTGAATAAGAACAAGGTTATTAGGTACAGTAGGGTTGAGGGTCAAGTCAACTGGGAGGTGAGTTTGAATGGAGAAAAACTGGAGGAAGTGAAGTGTTTTAGATATCTGGGAGTGGATCTGGCAGCGAATGGAACCATGAAAGCGGAAGTGAATCATAGGGTGGGGGAGGGGACGAACATTCTGGGAGCCTTGAAAAATGTGTGGAAGTCGAGAACATTATCTCGGAAAGCAAAAATGGGTATGTTTGAAGGAATAGTGGTTCCAACAATGTTGTATGGTTGCGAGGCGTGGGCTATGGAGAGAGTTGTGCGCAAGTGGGTGGATGTGCTAGAAATGAGATGTTTAAGGACAATATGTGGTCGGAGGAGAATTGATCGAGTAAGTAATAATAGGGTAAGAGAGATGTGTGGTAATAAAAAGAGTGTTGTTGAGAGAGCAGAAGAGAGTGTATTGAAATGGTTTGGTCACATGGAGTGAATGAGTGGGGAAAGCTTGACCAAGAGGATATGTGTCAGAGGTGAAGGGAACGAGAAGTGGGAGACCAAATTGGAGGTGGAAATATGGAGTGAAAATGATTTTGAGTTATCGGGGCCTGAACATGCAGGAGGGTGAAAGGAGGGCAAGGAATAGAGTGAATTGGAGCGATGTGGTATACCGGGGCTGACGTGCTGTCAGTGGATTGAATCAAGGCATGTGAAGCGTCTGGGGTAAACTATGGAAAGCTGTGTAGGTATGTATATTTGCGTGTGTGGACGTATGTATATACATGTGTATGGGGGGGTTGGGCCATTTCTTTCGTCTGTTTCCTTGCGCTACCTCGCAAACGCGGGAGACAGCGACAAAGTATAAAAAAAAAAAAAAATATATATATATATATATATATATATGTATATATATATATATATATATATATATATATATATATATATATATATATATATATTTTTTTTTTTTTTTTTTTTTTTTCTTTTTGCCGCTGTCTCCCGCGTTTGCGAGGTAGCGCAAGGAAACAGACGAAAGAAATGGCCCAATCCACCCCCATACACATGTATATACATACGTCCACACACGCAAAATATAAATACCTACACAGCTTTCCATGGTTTACCCCAGACGCTTCACATGCCCCGATTCAATCCACTGACAGCACGTCAACCCCGGCACACCACACCGCCCCAACCCCCCCACTCCCCGCCCTCCCCCACCCTCCCGCATGTTCAGGCCCCGATCACAGAAAATATATATATATATATATATATATATATATATATATATATATATATATATATATATATATATATATATATATATATATATTTCCCTGGGGATAGGGGAGAAAGAATACTTCCCACGTATTCCCTGAGTGTCGTAGAAGGCGACTAAAAGGGAAGGGAGCGGGGGGCTGGAAATCCTCCCCTCTCATTTTTTTTTTTTTTTTTTTTTTTCCAAAAGAAGGAACAGAGAAGAGGTCCAGGTGTGGATATTCCCTCAAAGGTCCAGTCCTATGTTCTTAACGCTACCTCGCTATCGCGGGAAATAGCGAATAGTATGAAAAAAAAAAAAGAAAAAAAAATATATATATATATATATATATTTATATATATATATATTTATATATATATATATATATATATATATATATATATATATATATATATATATACATATATATATATATATATATATATATATATATATATATATATATATATATTTATATATATATATATCTATATGTATATACATATATATATATATATATATATATATATATATATATATACACATATATATATATATATATATATATATATATATATATATATATATATATCTATTTATTTATTTATTTATTTTGCTTTGTCGCTGTCTCCCGCGTTTGCGAGGTAGCGCAAGGAAACAGATGAAAGAAATGGCCCAGCCCACCCCCATACACATGTATATACATACACGTCCACACACGCAAATATACATACCTATACATCTCAATGTAAACATATATATACACACACAGACACATACATATATACCCATGAACACAATTCACACTGTCTGCCTTTATTCATTCCCATCGCCACCTCGTCACATATGGAATACCATCCCCCTCCCCACTCAAGTGTGTGAAGTAGCGCTAGGAAAAGACAACAAAGGCCCCATTCGTTCACACTCAGTCTCTAGCTGTCATGCAATAATGCCCAAAACCACAGCTCCCTATCCACATCCAGGTCCCAAACAACTTTCCATGGTTTACCCCAGACGCTTCACACGCCCTGATTCAATCCACTGACAGCAGGTCAATCCCGGTATACCACATCGATCCAAATCACTCTATTCCTTGCCCGTGTTTCACCCTCCTGCATGTTCAGGCCCCGATCACTCAAAATCCTTTTCACTCCATCTTTCCACCTCCAATTTGGTCTCCGACTTCTCCTCGTTCCCTCCACCTCCGACACATATATCCTCTTGGTCAATCTTTCCTCACTCATTCTCTCCATGTGCCCAAACCATTTCAAAACACCCTCTTCTGCTCTCTCAACCACGCTCTTTTTATTTCCACACATCTCTCTTACCCTTACATTACTTATTCGATCAAACCACCTCACACCACACATTGTCCTCAAACATCTCATTTCCAGCACATCCATCCTCCTGCGCACAACTCTATCCATAGCCCACGCCTCGCAACCATACAACATTGTCGGAACCACTATTCCTTCAAACATACCCATTTTTGCTTTCCGAGATAATGTTCTCGACTTCCACACTTTCCTCAAGGCTCCCAGGATTTTCACCCCCTCCCCCACCCTATGATTCACTTCCGCTTCCATGGTTCCATCCGCTGCCAGATCCACTCCCAGATATCTAAAACATTTTACTTCCTCCAGTTTTTCTCCATTCAAACTTACTTCCCAATTGACTTGACCCTCAACCCTACTGTACCTAATAACCATGCTCTTATTCACATTTACTCTTAACTTTCTTCTTTCACACACTTTACCAAACTCAGTCACCAGCTTCAGCAGTTTGTCACATGAATCAGCAACCAGCGCTGTATCATCAGCGAACAACAACTGATTCACTTCCCAAGCTCTCTCATTCAACCACACTGCTCTTCCCCAATCTGATGCTCTGTACATGCCTTCACCCTCTCAATCAATACCCTCCCATATAATTTACCAGGAATACTCAGCAAACTTATACCTCTGTAATTTGAGCACTCACTCTTATCCCCTTTGCCTTTGTACAATGGCACTATGCACGCATTCCGCCAATCCTCAGGCACCTCACCATGAGTCATACATACATTAAATAACCTTACCAACCAGTCAACAATACAGTCTCACTTTGCATACCACCTCGACCAAAACACCCTATATCTGCCACTCTATCATAAAACACATTCAACAAACCTTCAAAATACTCACTCCATCTCCTTCTCACATCACCACTACTTGTTATCACCTCCCCATTAGCGTCCTTCACTGAAGTTCCCATTTGCTCCCTTGTCTTACGCACTTTATTTACCTCCTTCCAGAACATCTTTTTATTCTACCTAAAATTTAATGATACTCTCTCACCCCAACTCTCATTTGCCCTCTTTTTCACCTCTTGCATCATTCTCTTGACCTCCTGTCTCTTTCTTTTATACATCTTCCACTAAATCGCATTTTTTCCATGCAAAAATCGTCCAAATGCCTCTCTCTTCTCTTTCACTAATAATCTTACTTCTTCATCCCACCACTCACTACCCTTTATAATCAATCCACCTCCCACGCTTCTCATGCTACAAGCATCTTTTGCGCAAGCCATCACTGACTCCCTAAATACATCCCATTCCTCCCCCACTCCCCTTACTTCCATTGTTCTCACCTTTTTCCATTCTCCTGATACAGGAGTTGTGGGAGTATGTGATAGAATGTAAGAAAGTAAATTCTCGATTAATATGGGTAAAATTGAAAGTTGATGGAGAGAGGTGGGTGATTATTGGTGCATATGCACCTGGGCATGAGAAGAAAGATCATGAGAGGCAAGTGTTTTGGGAGCAGCTAAATGAGTGTGTTAGCGGTTTTGATGCACGAGACCGGGTTATAGTGATGGGTGATTTGAATGCAAAGGTGAGTAATGTGGCAGTTGAGGGAATAATTGGTATGCATGGGGTGTTCAGTGTTGTAAATGGAAATGGTGAAGAGCTTGTAGATTTATGTGCTGAAAAAGGAATTGGGAATTGATTGGGAATACCTGGTTTAAAAAGCGAGATATACATAAGTATACTTATGTAAGTAGGAGAGATGGCCAGAGAGCGTTATTGGATTACGTGTTAATTGACAGGCGTGCGAAAGAGAGACTTTTGGATGTCAATGTGCTGAGAGGTGCAACTGGAGGGATGTCTGATCATTATCTTGTGGAGGCTAAGGTGAAGATTAGTATGGGTTTTCAGAAAAGAAGAGTGAATGTTGGGATGAAGAAGGTGGTGAGAGTAAGTGAGCTTGGGAAGGAGACCTGTGTGAAGAAGCATCAGGAGAGACTGTGTACAGAATGGAAAAAGGTGAGAACAATGGAAGTAAGGGGAGTGGGGGAGGAATGGGATGTATTTAGGGAATCAGTGATGGATTGCGCAAAAGATGCTTGTGGCATGAGAAGAGTGGGAGGTGGGCTGTTTAGAAAGGGTAGTGAGTGGTGGGATGAAGAAGTAAGAGTATTAGTGAAAGAAAAGAGAGAGGCATTTGGACGATTTTTCCAGGGAAAAAATGCAATTGAGTGGGAGATGTATAAAAGAAAGAGACAGGAGGTCAAGAGAAAGGTGCAAGAGGTGAAAAAAAGGGCAAATGAGAGTTGGGGTGAGAGACTATGAGTAAATTTTAGGGAGAATAAAAAGATGTTCTGGAAGGAGGTAAATAGGGTGCGTAAGACAAGGGAGCAAATGGGAACTTCAGTGAAGGGCGTAAATGGGGAGGTGATAACAAGTAGTGGTGATGTGAGAAGGAGATGGAATGAGTATTTTGAAGGTTTGTTGAATGTGTCTGATGACAGAGTGGCAGATATAGGGTGTTTTGGTCGAGGTGGTGTGCAAAGTGAGAGGGTTAGGGAAAATGATTTGGTAAACAGAGAGGAGGTGGTAAAAGCTTTGCGGAAGATGAAAGCCTGCAAGGCAGCAGGTTTGGATGGTATTGCAGTGGAATTTATTAAAAAAGGGGGTGACTGTATTGTTGACTGGTTGGTAAGGTTATTTAATGTATGTATGACTCATGGTGAGGTGCCTGAGGATTGGCGGAATGCGTGCATAGTGCCATTGTACAAAGGCAAAGGGGATAAGAGTGAGTGCTCAAATTACAGAGGTATAAGTTTGTTGAGTATTCCTGGTAAATTATATGGGAGAGTATTGATTGAGAGGGTGAAGGCATGTACAGAGCATCAGATTGGGGAAGAGCAGTGTGGTTTCAGAAGTGGTAGAGGATGTGTGGATCAGGTGTTTGCTTTGAAGAATGCATGCGAGAAATACTTAGAAAAGCAAATGGATTTGTATGTAGCATTTATGGATCTGGAGAAGGCATATGATAGAGTTGATAGAGATGCTCTGTGGAAGGTATTAAGAATATATGGTGTGGGAGGCAAGTTGTTAGAAGCAGTGAAAAGTTTTTATCGAGGATGTAAGGCATGTGTACGTGTAGGAAGAGAGGAAAGTGATTGGTTCTCAGTGAATGTAGGTTTGCGGCAGGGGTGTGTGATGTCTCCATGGTTGTTTAATTTGTTTATGGATGGGGTTGTTAGGGAGGTAAATGCAAGAGTCTTGGAAAGAGGGGCAAGTATGAAGTCTGTTGGGGATGAGAGAGCTTGGGAAGTGAGTCAGTTGTTGTTCGCTGATGATACAGCGCTGGTGGCGGATTCATGTGAGAAACTGCAGAAGCTGGTGACGGAGTTTGGTAAAGTGTGTGGAAGAAGAAAGTTAAGAGTAAATGTGAATAAGAGCAAGGTTATTAGGTACAGTAGGGTTGAGGGTCAAGTCAATTGGGAGGTGAGTTTGAATGGAGAAAAACTGGAGGAAGTGAAGTGTTTTAGATATCTGGGAGTGGATCTGTCAGCGGATGGAACCATGGAAGCGGAAGTGGATCATAGGGTGGGGGAGGGGGCGAAAATTTTGGGAGCCTTGAAAAATGTGTGGAAGTCGAGAACATTATCCCGGAAAGCAAAAATGGGTATGTTTGAAGGAATAGTAGTTCCAACAATGTTGTATGGTTGCGAGGCGTGGGCTATGGATAGAGTTGTGCGCAGGAGGATGGATGTGCTGGAAATGAGATGTTTGAGGACAATGTGTGGTGTGAGGTGGTTTGATCGAGTAAGTAACGTAAGGGTAAGAGAGATGTGTGGAAATAAAAAGAGCGTGGTTGAGAGAGCAGAAGAGGGTGTTTTGAAATGGTTTGAGCACATGGAGAGAATGAGTGAGGAAAGATTGACCAAGAGGATATATGTGTCGGAGGTGGAGGGAACGAGGAGAAGAGGGAGACCAAATTGGAGGTGGAAAGATGGAGTGAAAAGGATTTTGTGTGATCGGGGCCTGAACATGCAGGAGGGTGAAAGGAGGGCAAGGAATAGAGTGAATTGGAGCGATGTGGTATACAGGGGTTGACGTGCTGTCAGTGGATTGAATCAAGGCATGTGAAGCGTCCGGGGTAAACCATGGAAAGCTGTGTAGGTATGTATATTTGCGTGTGTGGACGTGTGTATGTACATGTGTATGGGGGGGGTTGGGCCATTTCTTTCGTCTGTTTCCTTGCGCTACCTCGCAAACGCGGGAGACAGCGACAAAGTTTAAAAAAAAAAAAAAAAAAAAAAAAAAACATTCTTGAAAGCAAACACCTGATCCACACATCCTCTACCACTCTGAAACCACACTGCTCTTCCCAAACCTGATGCTCTGTACATGCCTTTACCCTCTCAATCAATACCCTCCCATATAATTTACCAGAAATACTGAACACACTTATACCTCTGTAATTTGAGCACTCACTCTTATCCCCTTTGCCTTTGTACAATGGCAATATATATATATATATATATATATATATCATACAAAGCTCCAACAGCCAGGATCGAACCTGGGACCCCTTGTGCAAGAGGCTGGCATGCTAACCGCTAGGCTAAGGGACTGTATAATAGGAAACAACTATTCGAAATAGTGCCTCTTGCACAAGGGGTCCCAGGTTCGATCCTGGCTGTTGGAGCTTTGTATGTTCTATGAAGGTGCGCGTTCATCTACACTTTATGCGTATATATATGTATATATATATATATATATATATATATATATATATATATATATATATATATATATATATATATATATATATATATATATTTTTTTTTTTTTTTTTTTTTTTTTTTTTTTTCATACTATTCGCTATTTCCCGCGATAGCGAGGTAGCGTTAAGAACAGAGGACTGGGCCTTTGAGGGAATATCCTCACCTGGCCCTCTTCTCTGTTCCTTCTTTTGGAAAATTAAAATATATATATATAATCCCTGAGGATAGGTGAGAAAGAATACTTCCCACGTATTCCCTGCGTGTCGTAGAAGGCGACTAAAAGGGAGGGGAGCGGGGGGCTTGAATTTCTCCCCTATCGTTTTCTTTTTTTAATTTTCCAAAAGAAGGAACAGGGAAGGGGGCCAGGTGAGTATATTCCCTCCAAGGCCTAGTCCTCTGTTCTTAACGCTACCTCGCTATCGCGGGAAACGGCGAATAGTATGAAAGCAGCCTCCACCACTAAAGCCAGCAGCCTCACTAGTGAGGAGACATTCGGACAGTCTTGATGTTAGACTAGTCGATCCATCACTGCATCGGCATGCATATCCCAGTACACACACAAATCCTGCTTTGTCCGCTCATTCTACAAACTCGTCATCCTTAGAACAACAAAACTCATCATTGCATTCATTTAGTCAGCCTTGGTGCAATCCTTCACAGTGCCCATCAAATACCCAAATTGTGCGAAGAAATAGTGAGAGCAGTTGCTCTGAAAGATCTCGGGAATACCAGCAAGCAGTCGCCATAAGTATGAAACATCCATATACACAGCATTACAGTTCAGGTACACCCATGATGAGAAGCCTTGGACCAGATAAAACCACACTTCTTCCCATTCCTGCACCTGTTTCAACAGTCATCCTCCCCTTTAAGCCTCCTACACCTCCTGCATCTGCACGCACCATGCTTGAGCAATACCAGAATGAAAATTTCTACCGGTCAAACTTTTCGTTTTTTGAGAGATTAAGCGAAAATATTCAACAAGGATGTGAACCAGGAAGTGTTGCAGACAAAGGAGGACAGGCAGCTCAGGAAAGGTTACAGGCTCCCACTGGAACTGTAGAGAAGCCAATTCAGCCACAAACCTGTGTCCCAAGGGTACTTGTCCAGGAGTCCATTCCAGAAACACCTCGTTTGCCTCCCCCAGCATTTTCTGCACCAAATTTTGCTACTGCTAACCAACATCTATCCACAGTTTTGCCTAGTCATCGTGGTGGTCATTTTCCAATAGCATGCATCCAAGTAACACAGTTCACCACATAGTATCAGCTGGACTACATCCTGGCAGCCTTCAAATTTCTTCATCTGTCATGTCCAACTCAAACATTGGTCAGCATAACAGCAGCAGTACCAGTGGAAGTGGTAATGCAGAGAAGAGGCAGTGTCTCAATTGCCCACAATCAGCACGATTTGTATGTTCCGGTTGCAAGAAAGCCTGGTACTGTTCAGAAAAATGCCAGCGTGATCACTGGACAGTCCATAACTCAGCTTGTGTTCCTTGAGTCTGTGTTGCCTGTCTTGAATGAAGACTCTGGAAGGGCATATGTAAGATATTACCCTAAACTTCACGAGTGTGTGCAGCCAATCCTCTCCAGTTATGTGACTTGATCATTGGTTAGATGGAAACTCTATAAACTGAGACAGTTTATGAACATGGTTTTGAAATAACCACATCTTTCCCTGTATTACATTGCCAGTTGAGCTGTTGCATGTGTAAAGGAAACTTGCTAATGCATGTTCATAAATGAGCTATCATTGAAGTTCATTTACATTTATTGAACTGAAAGAATAACCCACCCCTCCATTATAAGAAAAACTATGAAGTCCTTGAAACACGTGCACTCATAAATCTGTGAAACTATAGATATCACATAAGAACCTAATTGTAAACAAAAGTGAATAGTTACTGCAATATTAGAAATAAGTTCTTTTGAAATTGTGTTTATGATCTTTATTTACTGTATATATATATATATATATATATATATATATATATAACATACAAAGCTCCAACAGCCAGGATCGAACCTGGGACCCCTTGTGCAAGAGGCAGGCATGCTAACCGCTAGGCTAAGGGACTGTATAATAGGACACAACTATTCGAAATACTAAGTACTCGAATACCCTTCGTCTCACAATGGTGAGCAACGGGGTTTATCGGTTGTTTCCGAACAGAACACATAGCTAGCTGATAGCGTTTTACCGAACCTGACTGTACAACGCGGAGTTATATGAATACGAATAAAGTGTATATGAACGCGCACCTTCATAGAACATACAAAGCTCCAACAGCCAGGATCGAACCTGGGACCCCTTGTGCAAGAGGCAGGCATGCTAACCGCTAGGCTAAGGGACTGTATAATAGGAAACAACTATTCGAAATACTTAGGTTCGATCCTGGCTGTTGGAGCTTTGTATGTTCTATGAAGGTGCGCGTTCATATACACTTTATTCGTATTCAAATAACTCCGCATTGTACAGTAAGGTTCGGTAAAACGCTATCAGCTGGCTATGTGTTCTGTTCGGAAACAATCGATAGACCCCGTTGCTCACCATTGTGAGACGAAGGGTATTCGAGTACTTAGTATTTCGAATAGTTGTTTCCTATTATACAGTCCCTTAGCCTAGCGGTTAGCATGCCTGCCTCTTGCACAAGGGGTCCCAGGTTCGATCCTGGCTGTTGGAGCTTTGTATGTTCTATGAAGGTGCGCGTTCATATACACTTTATTCATATATATATATATATATATATATATTATCCCTGGGGATAGGGGAGAAAGAATACTTCCCACGTATTCCCTGCGTGTCGTAGAAGGCGACTAAAAGGGGAGGGAGCGGCGGGGCTGGAAATCCTCCCCTCTTGTTTTTTTTTTTTTTTATTTTCTAAAAGAAGGAACAGAGAAGGGGGCCAGGTGAGGATATTCCCTCAGAGGCCCAGTCCTCTGTTCTTAACGCTACCTTGCTAATGCGGGAAATGGCGAATAGTTTGAAAGAAAAGAAAGAATATATATATATATATATATATATATATATATATATATATATATATATATATATATATATATATATATATATATATATATATATATATATTTATATATATATATATATATATATATATATATATATATATATATATATATATATATATATATATATATATATATATACATATATATTGATTTAATTGTTTGTTATACTCGGTTGCCGTTTCCCGCATCAACAATGGAGTCATCCACTTTTTTAATAAATTCAACTGCAATACTCTCCACTCCAGCCGCCTACCCACATTCCATCCTTCGCAAGGCTTTCCCCACCTTTTCTCTATTCACCATGCTACTCTTCATTCTCCCACTTCGAATACCGCTCCAACCAAAATACCCTACATCTACCTCCCTATCATCAAACGCATTTAAAAGGCATTTATTATATTTACTCTAACTCCTCACTTCATCAACACCTTTAACTAATTCCCCATTTACCACTTCACCGATGTTCCTATTTGTTTTCTTGTTTTTCGTAAACTTTTAACCTTTTTCCAAAACATCTTATTCCCCATGAAGTTTACAGATCCACTTTCACTCCAACTGCATTTACAGATCCACTCTCACTCCAACTCCATTTGCGTTCTTTTGTGTCAACTTTCATTTGCCTTCTTCTGTGCCTTCCCCTTGACCTCCTGCCGTTTTCTCTTACACATCTCCCAATCTCGTGCATTCCTTCCTCGTAAGTACTGCCCGTATACCCCTTTTTCTCCCCTTTAATAGCAAATTTAATCCGCTATCCCACCACTCACTATCATTCCTACCTTGCCTACCTTCCACCTTACGCATATCACACGCATCTCTTGCACATACCAGTACTGCCCCTCTAAATACATCCTATTCCTCATCCACTTCCTTAGCTTCGTTTTTTCTCATTTCTTGCCATTCTGCACTCAATCTTTTTCCGCACGATAGAAAAGAATATCACCAATGGATCTCGAGAGACTGAAGCCATACTAGAGGTAAGAAAAATGATATGTCTGAGGATAAGGAAGGTGAGGAGGGATTCAAAGACGTTGGAAATGATATATGTCAAAGCAACATGGCTAGTTAGATGGGTTAAAACGGTCACCCTTCTTGGGGATGGAATGAACGAACGCATGTTTCCAAGAAAGAAAAGTTCTGGTTTTTAAATAGAAACGGTGAAGACGAGCAAACACGGTTGCGAGTTCAGATGCACACTCTATCAGTACATGAGGATGGATGCTATCAGGACTATAAGCCTTGCTTGTGTCAACGCTTTACGGACAGCTCGAGAAGGGAATACTGGATGGGATAAAGGATTAGTAAGGGGAACATCAAGGAGTGAGGGAATGTTAGTCTCCCAAGGTAGAGTTATAGGAGAAACAAAAACCAAAGAGAGTTACTTTTTCTGCGGAAAGACAGCTATAGTACCGTCAGAACGGAAAAGTGAAGGAAAGGTAGAACGACATAAGTTTTTAACGATTCCATTAGCTAAACACTAGAAAGACCGATCACTGGTAGTAATAGATGGGAGTCGGAGAAAAGAGAGTTTTTCCCAGCCCAGTATGCCTGATCCCTTGCCTGAATGGCCTCGGAACTGGAACGGTTGGACCATAGCCTGGAAGAAGAGGTTATAGATATTTCCATTCTCGCAACAGTAGCGTTTGCCAATTGTTTGGCGGAGACAGAAGCACCACCACATTAGAGACAGCAATTTAGCCAAGGAAAATCAGAAAGGAATTTTCGTGAATTATACCAATCAGTCTTGTTGAAGTGCCAGTGTTTATGTTTAGAAGAGGCTGCTGGAAGGGAAGGTGCCGTTTGGGTACATGTATGGGAGTGTGGTCAGATGAACCAATTCGGGGGAAGATTGTGTAATTACACAGGGTTGGATTAGAGGTGAAAAACAAATCCATAATTAGGAGAGTGGTCACAGCGGTCAGGATTATGGGTAGGGTAGGAGATAATTTGCTCTAAATGACTGAGAATGGAGAACACGAGGGCTTCAGTTCCCCGCCATCAGTATAGGAGGAATTAAATTATTCCCAATGGTGAACATTGAAATCTCCTAAGTAAAGGATTTCGGCTTGCGGGTGAGTTTAGATAGTTTAAATCGTTGAAGGAAGATATAAGACTTGTGAAATTAGGAGAGCAGTAGGGAAACAAAGGAAAAGCGTGGTAGTTGGGAGACAGACTTACAACTGGATAACAGCAAAGATTGGGGACCCAAGATCCTCGAGGCGTGCAACAGGTGTGTTGATGTTGGAGTAAGTGCAGACACCACTTTGAACCGAACTCGTGAGTGGAAATTACAGTTGGATATGAAGCAGGGGCTGGTGAGAACATCATGAGACAGAAGTAAGATATTAGAAAAGGAACTATACAGCTGGTGCTTAACAGAAGAAAGGTTGATGAAGAGACTACCAATGTTGTTATACTAAACAGAAAGAGTGGCAGGTCTATCATTCAGGCGGGAACCCGTGAGATTGTTAACACCCCATGATGCTGGGGACTACGATCCATAGAATTGTTGGGATCTATCCTGATTACATATGAACACGACTGTGTCGACAGGAAATGACAAGAAAACTTATGTGAAGAAGAAATCAAGGTTCAGCTAAGTATTGTGCTTGTAAGGTGAAAATAACAGGATAATCTCAGTTGTCCCGAATTGATGAGAGAGATGGTAAGACCAACAATCCTAACATAGAGGACGAAAGATAGTTACGGGCACCACTTTAACTCTCCTAAGTTAAGACGGTAGTATCAGCCTGAGCCAGGTATTCGTTATTGATATATCCGAAAGGAAACGATGACCAACGGGACTCTTATCTTCAGCGTCTCGCCTCTTTGGAACAGAACATAACCCATGTGAGCCATGGGAATTGATGCCGACGACCACTGTGCTAAACAGCAGTGACATGCTCTCAGAAAGACGACCTCTTGTTGGCTACGTGACCCAGTGATGATTATTGTGGTGGCCACACACCGAGAAGTATGATAACGTGTAAGGCAATCAGGAAATGAGTAGGATAGTACCGTCATCTTTAAGGTAATGTGACAACTTTAGGGTAGTGTTGCTCCATGTAAGATGATATGTGTGTAATTGGCAAGGTCTTGCACAGGGTAGTAAGGCCACGTCTAAGGTTTTATGGACTTGTTTAGGGTTGGGTAGCTTGGCCTTGTGTAGAATAGCGTGGACCTGTTTAGGGTAGCGTGGCTTTATGCACAGTAGCGTGACCTTGTTTAGGGCAGTGTGGGCATTGTTGTGGTCATCCGTGGATATTTTCCTCGTCTATCTGACCAAAACTAATGTATGATGGTTACAAGTAGGGTGGTGTAGCCAAGTGAGGGATGATGTAACCAGACCTTGTGGAGAATGGCTCAGCCATGTGTAGGGGACTGTTGCCGTATGTAGATTGATAAGGCCACAGTGAGGGTGGTACGGGCACTCGTGTGACTAGGAATCCATATATGATAAAGCTAAACCTCGCATCAAGCTTGTTTGGCCAAATTTAAAGTGACGTGGACTCGTTTCATTAAGGTAGGGTTGTGTAGAATAGCGTGGTCACATCCAGGTTGTAGAATGGCCACATTTAGGGTAGTGTGGCCTTGTGTGGGGTAGCTTATCCAGATGCATGGTTGTGTGGCTTCGTGCACAGGTGCATGACAACGTGTGATATTTGCAACAAGTGACGGAGTCGTGGTCAATCATAGGGCAGTGTGGCCACACGCAGGATCATATGCTACGTGTTGAGCAGAGGAGGGTAACGAAGGGTAGCGGGGACACGTGTAGTTATGTTGCTATCTTTAGTTCAGGAGAAAGTGCTCTCACTCGGGCAGTATTAAGTGCCCGATGTGGCACCAACGCCTCCTCCTTTCAGTCCTCTGACTTTTTCATAAAATTTCCATGAACTGTAATCCGAAGAGCAAACACATAATGTTATGTGTGTAAGGCTGAATAGACAAGCAAACAAACTGACAATGTGACAAAAGATATGAGCAACAGGAATGATTAAGGTATGCTAAAGAGTCAGAAAGGCATATACATCCACAAGTGAAGAGACGATTAAATCAGGGTTGGGTAAACTTTATAAAAGGAGTGGGAGTGGGAGGAGGCGGACGTGTGCACTTACCTCTCACACAAACAACGGGATCAGCGAAGGCCTGGTTTATGGCAGGTCAGCCACACCTCACACAAACAAGGTAGTTCACAAGCGGACGGGTGGGGCCGACGGAAGGGGAAGGGGGAGGGAGGCATGAGAAGGGGTATTAAGAAGGTACTGTGGGGGGGGGCAAAGGAGGTAGAGGGTGAAGAGGGAACAAGAAGCAATGTGATAATGAAAGTAAAATGAAGGTATGAAGGGGAATGAATGACAGAAGAGGACTAGAATAGTGTAGGATTGTAAGCCCAGGGGTGTGGGGGGATAGATGCTGGAGGGAAGATACAGGTGCTGGAGGGTGTTGAAGGAAAGGTACGAAAGCTAGAGGGAAGATGTAGGTGCTTGAAAGAGGGTGCGGGTGCTGGAAGGAAGGTATGGGTGATGGAGGAAAGATAATGGTGCTAGATAGAAGGTATGAATGCTAGAGGGAAAGTTAGGGTGTTGGAAGGAAAATGCGAGTGCTGGAGGGAAGGTAGGAGCGCTGGAGGAAAGGTGGGACCGCTGGAGGGAAGGTAGGAGGGCTGGATGGAAGGTATGAGTGCAGGCGGAAAAGTAAGAGTGTTGAAGGTAAGATGAAAATGTTGGAAGGATGGTAATACATGTGGTATATGGAAAGGATATATAACAGAAGACCTGCAAAACCTAGGCATAACATAGTCATAGAAACAGGATATCAAAGCAGAAGGTACCTGTTCACCCACCTCTCCCTCCGGCTCAACTAATGGCATAAAAAGATAAGAGGAGAGGCCATGAAGTATGGAAGGGGCACATAGTACAATGAATATTTCATAGGAAAGTGTGGACAATAAGAAGAAAGCAAACTATCAGTTTGACAATCATGGCACAGAGGCTGGATTTAAAAAAGAAAAAACTACAGTTGAAAGATAAAGATATATATCAAAACCAAATTTTTAAAGGTGATAAGCAATATTATCTCATAATAATTATCAAACGCGGGAGACAGCGACAAAGCATAATAAAAAAAAAAAATATAATCTATCATAATAGATATCAGTGAAGTCTTTCTCTTGTCTTGATTATAAGGTATTAATGGTTTCTGCATTTGTGACAGTGGCAACCACTCCACACATGATAGTAAGAAAAAAATTTCCACTTTGTTATTAAACCTTCCTTTTTCTTTAACTGTTGTCTCTGGTCATTGAATCTTTGTCAAAGGCCAAGAAATTTTCATGTTATGTTATCAAAGTTCTAAATTTGAATACTTTAATTGATGTTATAGGTTACTTTTTTTTGCTATAATTCTATGCCTTTAGATTCTTCTGAGTATGGTTTCTGTTTGAGCTAAGGGGTTGATTTGGTTGCTCTTCTTTGAATTCGTTTCTTTTTTCTTTTTCATTTTTGATGAAAACTGGTGACCAGACTTGAACAGCGTATTCGCGAGGGCGCTGTAACGGGAAAAATCATTGCATCTTTTCTTATGTAGTTTATGATTCTAGCTATGAACCCAGGCATTATATTCTCTTTATCATATGTAGCTAGGCATTGTTTATTGTATTTAAGGTCATTGCTGATAATAACTCAAGGTTTTCATCCACTTTAACGTCAAGCGATGATTTACCAAGAAATTTGGTGGTCGTAATTTATATTTTTTGGAGCCAGATTCCATTACTTTGCACATGTCTACTATGCTATCCATTTGTTATGTCTTTGACCACACTATCAGTTTCTCTACATCCCTTTGAATCTTCAGATACTCTTCCTGTGACCAGACTATATTTCCTAACTTCGTGTCGTCAGCAGATTTCAAGATTTTACTGGTGAGTCTTGTCTCTAGGTCGTCCAGCCTTATAGTACCCCTCTCCTCACGTGAAGCAGATGCTTATGTTTCCTTTCTGAGAGCGAGTACGTTACACAAGTGCAGACTGGATGTCCTATGCCGTGAACTTTGAGTATAAAAGGAAATCTTTAATGTGGAAATTTATGATAGAAAAAGTAAACGTGTGGCAGATTAGGTTGAAGTGTAGTGGGAAGGTGGGAGTCTGGAAGGGAAGATGGGAGTGTAAGGAAAGGCTGGAGTATGAGAGGAAAGATATGAATGTGGGGGGGGGGATTGTGGGAGGGGAGGAGGGGATTATAGGAGGGAAGGAAAGTTTATAGAAGGGGAGTTAGGAGTTTGGGAGGGATGGTTCAAGTGTGGAAGGGAGGGTAAGGTTATGGGAAGGAAGTTAGGAGTGTGGAAAGGAAGGTAGGAAGGTAGGTGGAAGGTGGAACTGTGGGAAGGAAGGTGACATTATGATAGAGAACATGGGGGTGTGGAAAGGAGGATGGGAGTGTGGGATGGAAGCTGAGAGTATAGAAGGAGAGGTGAGAGTATGAGAAGGAAGGTGACAGCGAGGCAGGGGAGGTGGGAGAATGAGAGGGAAGATGAAAGTATAAGAGGAAAAATAGTTGTGTGGAAGTTAAGGTGGGAGAGAATGTAGGAGTTTCAGAGGGAAGATGAGAGTGTGAGAGGGATGTGTGAAATGTGGAATAGAAGGTGGGAAGGTAGGAGGGAAAGATAAGAGTATAGTAGGGAAGGTAGGAGTGTGGAAAGAAGGGAAGAGTGTTGGAAAAATGGAAAGATGTCAGAGTGGAAGGAAATGTGGAAGTGTGGAAGAGAAATTGTAAGTTTAAGAGGGGAGGTAGGGCTGTGGGAGGGAAGGTGGGAGTATGGAAGGTAAGGTAGAAGTGTGGAAGGAAAGATAGATGCTTGGAGGGGAGAAAGGAAGGAAGGAAGGCTACAGGGAAGAGGGGAATGTAGTAGGTTTGGTAGGATTGTGGTAAGGAAGATTATATTATTGAGAGAGGGTAAGAGTGTTGGAAGGAAGATAGTGGTATGGGAGGAAGATAGGTGTGTGGAAGGGAAGGTAGGAGTATGGAAAGGATAATGGATAAGTTGGAAGGAAGGTCGGAGTATGAGAAGGCAGATAGGAGTGTTGAAGTGGGAGTATGGGATGGAATGGAAGATGAGATTGTGAAGGGAAATATAGGAATACGGAATGGTTAGGGTATGACAGTTTTCATGAGAGTATGGGAGGGACTCTGGAAGTCTAGGAGGAAAGTTTAGAGTTGGTGATGGAAGATGGGAGTGTGGGATGGGGTTGCGGGATAGAAGGTAGAAGTATGAGAGGGAAGGTAAATGGGTGGTGGAGTGTGGCCTAGAGAGAAGGCAGGAGTGTGAGAAGTTATCCACTAATCGAGTGGTTGGTCTAAACTGGTGTTGGTGGTGATGGTGGAGGTGTGGGGAGAAGGTTAGCGAAAGACGCTAGTTCGGTGTCCAACTAATTAGTGGTTACACACACATACACAGAGTATACAGACAACAGCTGGCCATATCCTGTGCCAATTGGAATATAGATATGAATGTAAGATGTCTGTGTTTCATTTTCATATTGACACCACATAAATCTAATGAACTGTAATTAGTCAAAACATCTGAGCATGAGAAGCCGGAAGCTACAACGGATCACAAGCCACTTGGTGGAGTGGTTTAAGAACTACTGATCTCTAATCCATCGGAAGTATAAAAAGAATTGTCATAATTTCCTTCCTTATCAATTCTGCCTTTGATCAAGATCAAAACACTTGTTTCCACTAAGTCTGAGATAACTCCATCATGCGACGGTAGTTTGGCAGGAACATTTTGTCTTTCACCTCGACACAGTGTTGGCAGAAATTCCTTGCCTCTCACTCGACACAATGCTGGCAGACACACCTTCCCTGTACACGGCCGTGGTGTAATCATTATGAATTTAGATGTTTGGTCATATATACATAATGGGACAATGATAATGTATTCATACACTTTGAAAAATGAGGGTAGGCGTATGAGGAAGGACCTGTGAGAGAGTGCGTTGATTACATACAGTCGTTGTTTTCATAAAATGAATAATGCACCGAAAAAATGTTGAATAATGTCCAGCGGTGAATATCTTCCTCCAGCAAGTCCAGTTATTCTGACAATGGGACAGACCTTTAATCCATCTATCAAATTCTACGACGCCTGAAGAGCCATAAAGCTTGCCAGTAAATTACATAGTCCTCCCTGCGTCCGTGTTCTCGACTCGACACACAGAAGCCCTTTTATAATGCCAGCCGGTTTAATGGCCAGATTCTCGGCGGCCGCCACAAAGGAGGTTATAATTTGCCAGTGTTCACACCTGGTCATCACCTGTGACCCTCATTACTGGAGTGGCTCAGCCTGGGGAGTCGCCTGAACCTCCTGACGACTGGGTCTCCTCCGGGGGTACAGTCGGAGAGCAAAGTCAGGTTTGGTAGTTGACATTTTCTTTTCTTTCAGAATATGAAATTAACTCTGCACAGTGTGTACAAATAAAGTGTCTAAGTAGTTCATGATTCAAAATCATTGAGTTTGAATTGCCAGAGTCAAGAAAGATTTAGCACAGGGGAAATGAGGTTTGAGGTCATTACGTGGTGTGCTCAGGTGAGGTACTATGATGAGACCCAGGTCTCGGGGAAGGCATGCCAGTAGCCACGGGGAAAGTGGGGGACCAGGTTTATGATGTGCTTAGAGAACAAATTACCAGGCTGGACCTGCCGCTCCTAGTTTGTTTGTCACACTTTATGGAAGCCAAAGGTATTCACAGGTTTTATAACTCTTCGCACCCAATATAAATTCCCTGGTAATTAGATGGGCACGTGAGCCCTCCGTAGAGGTAAACTATAAAAGGCCTCTTCCATGCCGACACTCACCTAAGACAAGTACCACGCTCAGATCTGCCTCGTACCCCACGTGTCGACCTCAACCATCTCAGCGCCCATCTAGATTTTGATTTGTGCCTGTAACCCCGGCACAATTTATCGTGCAACCCATGCTCATTCTGATAGTGGTAGCGCAAAAGGATTACAAGGGTCACAAAGGGTCTTAGTCAGACCCCAGTGGGTTAGCATTACGTAAGATGGAGCACGCCTAGACCCGTCTGTAACATATATAAATCCACCCATACCTTGCCACAGACCACCCGATCATTTCACACTGTTCATTCCTGCTATGTTCATAACCTCCTCATCATGCTGACAAGCCTCCACCATGCTCAGGCTCTCCCACTCGAAATTTCAGCAATATCTACGTCAGCCCACATTCGCTTTTTTAGAATCAGTGCTACAATCACTGCAGCCATCACCATGGTCACAACCCTCTCCACATCACCAGCTCTCACACACACTGTCACCACTTTCACAAGCAACTGCATCATGAACTACATTCAGTGGTGTAACGTCCCCATTCCCCAAATCCCCAAATCCACGCCCGACGGAAACCCATCGAGGGTATGTAGACAACAGTGCCTCAAAGGATGTCGAAATCCTACAAGAGAAATAAAGGGAGATGTAGGTCATAGTTGGTCATGTGGGTAGTGAGGGTGCGTGGGTGTAGACCTAAGACACATGGGCAACACTCTGATAGGGGTGGGGGCGTGACGGTGACGGGTCGAGAAGAAGCCTGGTTTTTGCAACTACTGACCCAAGGACAGTTCAGTCGTCTGTGGCATTAGGTGTCCCACGATAGGACTACGAAGAGGGCGTGATGGAGTTAGGAGACGCAGGTGATGTGCTCTGTATGGGTATGTGAGTGTTTTGATGTGGTAGTGAAGAATGGAATTCATTGGGTGAGGCGTTGCACAATATTTGATAAGTATTGGGTGCAGTATCACATGGGATATGTGGTATCTGATAATAGGATGTAAGACGTATAGACTGCCGTGGAATGGTACATTCGTAACAGTGTTACAAAGGAATACAAAGGAATTCGAACAGCATCAGACCATTGAATCCTCTCGAGGCTATTTGTGATACCGGAAGATATCAGAAACTTATAGACTGGTCTCGTAAAAGTGAATAGGCAAATAGATATATCAAAGAAAAGAAAATGCAGACTGTTCGTGTAATTAAGGTGCAAATAATGTTAACCGTGAACTTGAGTCAAAATGTGTATGTCATTTCTTAAACGTATTTGCAATGATACTTTCAAGCACTCCAGTTGATGAATAATGCCCTATGTTAACAATCCTATTGAAGAAAATGTCTTCGCAACATTCGGGGCAAAATGTCGGCCCACGAGTTTGTATCCAATACTACGGGTCAATCGAGATTATCAACTTTGATAATTTTGAATATCTGTATTAAATCATCTCTTAACCTTCTCGTTTCTAATTTAAATAGATTGAAGTCGTTTAGTCAGCTCTCAGAGATTTGTTTCTCAATCCGGAAATCATCTTAAAGTTCGACCCAGTTCTCTTTCCATTCTGGCTATATCTGTTGTCAAGTTGGATAACAAAAACTGAGCACAATATTCAAGATAAGGACACACCAATAAGATGTAAACTTAGAGGATGATATCCTTTAAATTCGAAAGCCTTACCGATGAATCCAAGAATTCTGTTCGCTCTTTTTACTGCTTCTCTGCACTGGTTACTTGCTTTTCGGTTACCAGAGATTATTACGCGCAAGTGTTTTTCCTCATTTTCCCTTTGTAGTTCAACAAAATTAACGCTATCGCTTAACTTTTTCATTTTGACTCACAATGCTAAAAACTTTGCACTTTGCTGAATTAGAATTCATTTACCATTTTTGAGACAAGTCAATCGTTTGTCTTGATGCTGAAGTCACTCAAGTTCGGTTGGAGATTTATCTCCGAGCTTTAATCATCTGGGACTTTTGATATTCTTCAGTGCAATGAGTATTTTGAAGGGTTTTTGAATGTGTTAGATGATAGAGTGGCAGATATAGAATGTTTTGGTAGACGTGGTGTGCAAAGTGAAAGGGTCAGGGAGAATGGTTTGGTAAACAGAGAAGAGGTAGTGAAAGCTTTGAGGAAGATGAAAGCCAGCAAGGCGGTGGGTTTGGATGGTATTGTAGTGGAACATATTAAAGAAGGGAGTGATTTTGTTGTTGACTGGTTGGTGAGGATATTCAGTGTATGTAAGGCTCATGGTGAAGTGCCTGAGGATTGGCGAAATGCCATTGTACAAAGGTAAAGGGGATAAAGGTGAGTGTTCAAATTACAGAGGTGTAAGTTTGTTTAGTATTCCTGGGAAATTATATGGGAGGGTATTCATTGAGAGGGTGAAGGCATGTACAGAGCATCAGACTGGGGAAGAGCAGTGAGGTTTCAGAAGTGGTAGAGGTTGTGTGGATCAGGTGTTTGCTTTGAAGAATGTATGTGAGAAATACTTAGAAAAACAAATGGATTTGTATGTAGCATTTATGGATCTGGAGAAGGTATATGATAGAACTGATAGAGATGCTTTGTTGAAGGTATTAGAGTATATGGTGTGGGAGGCAAGTTGCTAGAAGAAGTGAAAAGTTTTTATCGAGGATGTAAGGCAAGTGTACGAGTAGGGAAGAGAGGAAAGTGATTGGTTCCCAGTAAATGTCGGTATGCGGCAGGGGTGCGCAATGTCTCATTGGTTGCTTAATTTGTTTATGGATGGGGATGTTAGGGAGATGAATGCAAGAGTTTTGGAGAGAGGGGCAAGTATGCAGTCTGTTGTGGATGAGAGGGCTAGGGAAGTGAGTCAGTTGTTGTTCGCTGATGATACAACACTGGTGGCTGATTCGGGTGAGAAGCTGCAGAAGCTGGTGACTGAGTTTGGTAAAGTGTGTGAAAGAAGAAAGCTGAGAGTAAATGTGAATAAGAGCAATGATATCAGATACAGTAGGGCTGAGGGACAAGTCAACTGGGAGGTAAGTTTGAATTAAGAAAAACTGGAGGAAGTGAAGTGTTGTAGATATCTGGGAGTAAATTTGGCAGCGAATGGAACCATGGAAGCGAAAGTGAGTCACAGGGTGGGGGAGGGGAGGAAGGTTCTCGGAGCGTTGAAGAATGTGTGGAAGGCGAAAACATTATCTCGGAAAGCAAAAATGGGTATGTTTGAAGGAATAATGGTCCAACAATGTTATATGGTTGCGAGGCGTGGGCTTTAGATGGAGTTGTGCTTAGGAGGGTGGATGTTTTGGAATTAAATGTTTGAGGACAATATGCGGTATGAGGTGGCTTGATCGAGTAAGTAATAAAAGAGTAAGAGAGATATGTGGTAATAAAAAGAGTGTGGTTGAAAGAGCAGATGAAGGTGTATTGAAATGGTTTGGCCACATGGAGAGAATTAGTGAGGAAAGATTGAGAAAGTGGATATATGTGTCAGAAGTGGAGGGAACGAGGAGAAGTGGGAGACCAGATTGGAGGTGGAAGGATGGAGTGAAAAAGATCTTGAGTGATCGGGGCCTAAACATGCAGGAGGGTGAAAGGCGTGCAAGGAATAGAGTGAATTGGAAAGATGTGGTATACCGTGGTCGACGTGTTGTCAGTGGATTGAACCATAGCATGTGAAGCGTCTGGAGTAAACCATGGAAAGTTTTGTGGGCCTGATGTGGAAAGGGAGCTGTGGTTTCGGTACATTATGCAAGAGAGCTAGAGACTGAGTTTGAACAAATGTGGCCTTTGTTGTCTTTTCCTAGCGCTACCTTGCGTGCGTGCTGGGGGAGGGGTAGGTGTCATTTCATGTGTGACGGGGTGGCGACGGGAATGAATAAAGGCAGAAAGCATGAATTATGTATATGTGTATATAAATATATGTCTGTGTATGTATATATATGAATACTTTGAAATGTGTATGTATGTATATGTGCATGTGTGGACGTGTATGTATATACATGTGTATGTCGGTGGGTTGTGCCATTTTTTCGTCTGTTTCCTTGCACTACCTCGCTAACGGAGGAGGCAGCGACAGCGTATATTTAGATGATATATATATATATATATATATATATATATATATATATATATATATATATATATATATATATATATATATATATATATATATATATATATATATATATATATATATATATATATATATATATATATATTATCCCTGGGGATAGGGGAGAAAGAATACTTCCCACGTATTCCCTGCGTGTCGTAGAAGGCGACTAAAAGGGACGGGAGCGGGTGGCTGGAAATCCTCCCCTCTCGTTTTTTTTTTTTTTTCTTTCTTTTTTCCAAAAGAAGGAACAGAGAAGGGGCCAGGTGAGGATTTCCCTCTAAGCCCAGTCCTCTGTTGATAACGTTACCTCGCTAATGCGGGAATGGCGACGGAATGAATAAACAGAAAATAATTATGTATATTTATATAATTATATCTGTGTATGTATATATATTATACTTTGAATGTGTATTATTATATGTATGTGTACTTATTATATAATGGTATTGGTTTATTTTTCGTCGTTATTTGACTATCCTAACGAGGAGGCAAGAAGCTATATTAAGATATATATATATATATATATATATATATATATATATATATATATATATATATTATATATATATATATATAATATATATATATAATATTTATTATATATATATAATTTCCTCATACTAATAATATTAATATACATATATATATATATATATATATTATATATTATATTTTATTTTTTTTCTATTTTTTTTTTTTTTTTTTGCTTTGTCGCTGTCTCCCGCGTTTGCGAGGTAGCGCAAGGAAACAGACGAAAGAAATGGCCCAACCCACCCCCATACACATGTATATACATATGTCCACACACGCAAATATACATACCTACACAGCTTTCCATGGTTTACCCCAGATGCTTCACATGCCCTGATTCAATCCACTGACAGCACGTCGACCCCGGTATACCACATCGCTCCAATTCACTCTATTCCTTGCCCTCCTTTCACCCTCCTGCATGTTCAGGCCCCGATCACACAAAATCTTTTTCACTCCATCTTTCCACCTCCAATTTGGTCACCCACTTTTCCTCGTTCCCTCCACCTACGACACATATAGGCTCTTGGTCAATCTTTCCGCACTCATTCTCTCCATGTGACCACTCACTATTATCCCCTTTGCCTTTGTACAGAGGCATTATGCAAGTATTCCGCCAATCCTCAGGCACCTCACCATGAGTCATACATAAATTAAATAACCTTACCAACCAGTCAACAATACAGTCACCCCATTTTTTAATAAATTCCACTGCAGTACCATCCAAACCCGCTGCCTTGCCGGCTTTCATCTTCCGCAAAGCTTTTACTACCTCTTCTCTGTTTACCAAATCATTTTCCTTAACCCTCTCACTTTGCACACCACCTCGACCAAAGCACCCTATGTCTGCCACTCTATCATCAAACGCATTCAACAAACCTTCAAAAATACTCACTCCATCTCCTTCTCACATCACCACTACTTGTCATCACTCCCCATTAGCTCCCTTCACTGAAGTTCCCATTTGTTCCCTTGTCTTACGTACTTTATTTACCTCCTTCCAAAAAATCTTTTTATTCTCCCTAAAATTTAATGATACTCTGTCACCCCAACTCTCATTTGCCCTCTTTTTCACCTCTTGCACCTTTCTCTTGGCCTCCTACCTCTTTTCTTTTATACATCTCCTACTCATTTGCATTATTTCCCAGAAAAAAATTGTCCAAATGCCTCTGTCTTCTCTTTCACTAATAATCTTCTTCATCCCACCACTCACTACCCTTTCTAATCTGCCGACCTCCCACGTTTCTCATGCCACAAGCATCTTTTGCGCAAACCATCACTGCTTCCCTAAATACATCCCATTCCATCTCCACTCCCCTTACGTACTTAGTTCTCACCTTTTCCATTCCGTACTCAGTCTCTCCTGGTAGTTCCTCACACAAGTCTCCTTTCCAAGCTCACTTACTCTCACCACCCTTTTCACCCCAACATTCTCTCTTCTTTTCTGAAAGCATCTACAAATCTTCACCTTCGCCTCCACAAGATAATGATCAGACATCCCTCCAGTTGCACCTCTCAGCACATTAACATCCAAAAGTCTCTCTCTCGCGCGCCTATCAATTAACACGTAATTCAATAACGCTCTCTGGCCATCTCTCCTACTTACATACGTATACTTATGTATATCTCGCTTTTTAAACCAAGTATTCCCAATCATCAGTCCTTTTTCAGCACATAAATCTACAAGCTCTTCACCATTTCCATTTACATCACTGAACACCCCATGTACACCAAACATTCCCTCAACTGCCACATTACTCACCTTTGCATTCAAATCACCCATCACTATAACCCGGTCTCGTGCATCAAAACTACTAGCACACTCACTCAGGCGCTCCCAAAACGCTTGCCTCTCATGATCTTTCTTCTCATGCCCAGGTGCATATGCACCAATTATCACCCATCTCTCTCCATCCACTTTCAGTTTTACCCATATCAATCTAGAGTTTACTTTCTTACACTCCATCACATACTCCCACCACTCCTGTTTCAGGAGTGGTGCTGCTCCTTCCCTTGCTCTTGTCCTCTCACCAACCCCTGACTTTACTCCCAAGACATTCCCAAACCACTCTTCCCCTTTACCCTTGAGCTTCGTTTCACTCAAAGCCAAAACATCCAGGTTCCTTTCCTCATACATACTACCTATCTCTCCTTTTTTCTCATCTTGGTTACATCCACACACATTTAGACACCCAGTCTAAGCGTTCGAGGAGGATGAGCACTCCCCGCGTGACTCCTTCTTCTGTTTCCCCTTTTAGAAAGTTAAAATATAGGGAGGGGAGGGTTTGCAGCCCCCCACTCCCGTCTCCTTTAGTCGCCTTCTACGACACGTTAGGAATGCGTGGGAAGTATTCTTTCTCCCATATCCCATATATATATATATATATATATATATATATATATATATATATATATATATATATATATATATATATATATATATATATATATTTTTTTTTTTTTTTTTTCTTTCTTTCTTTTTTCATTCTATTGCCATTTCCCGCGATAGCGAGGTAGCGTTAAGAACAGAAGACTGGGCCTTGAGGGTTTGAGGAAAATATCCTCACCTGGCCCCCTTCTCTGTTCCTTCTCTTGGAAAAGTAAAAAAAAAAAAGGGGGTGTGAGAATTTCTAGCCACCGCTCCCTTCCCTTTTAGTCGCCTTCTACGACTCGCAGGGAATACGTGGGAAGTAATCTTTCTCCCCAATCCCCAGGGAATATATGTATATATATATATATATATATATATATATATATATATATATATATATATATATATATATATATATATATTAATATATATATATATATATATATATATATATATATATATATATATATATATATATATATATATATATATATATATATATATATATATATATATATGTATATTTATATATATATATGTATATGTATATATATATATATATATATATATATATATATATATATATATATATATATATATATATATATATATATATATATATATATATATATATATATATATATATATATATATATATATACATATATATATATATATATATATATATATATATATATATATATATATATATATATATATATATATATATATATATATATATATATATATATATATATATGTGTGTGTGTGTGTGTGTGTGTGTGTGTGTGTGTGTGTGTGTGAACGACAACTGGTCGCAGGACTGATCCCTGTTGTACACCACTTGTTACGTCTAAACATTCTGAGGTTTGAATATTAATCAAAGTCTTTGTTTCGGCCAGTCATCCAGTTTTCTATCCACTGGCTCCATGTATAACATATGACTTAACTTTTGCCTGAAAGCTGTGATGCAGAACTTTATTGAATTAGTTTTGAAAATCTAGATGTATAAGATCATCTTCTTTAATTTCATCATACATGATGGTTATATCACAACAGAAATCAAGCAGATTTGTCAGCATCGAGTGATTTCGTCGAAAAGCATGCTGAAAATTGTTAAGTGGTGGTTCTCTAGATGGCTTACATATAGTCTTATCTCGAATGATGGTTTCCATAATTTTTCCAACCACAGACGTTTAGCTAATTTCCGGGAATTGATTTATGAGCATATTTCTTAATATCATTGTTTCATATGCAAACTTCCAGTCCTCTGGAACTTATCCTGTAGCAAGTGGCATTGAAAAGATCAGTCAAGAGCTTAACTCATTTCTAGCCTCTTTCATAGTCCTTAGACATGATAAGAAGCGCCTTCTTGCAACTCTCTAGATTACGGAGGATAAGGTCTAGAAAGCAGGAGAGGCAGTTGGTGGTAGATGGGGTCTTCATACTTCTGAACAGTTGAAGGTCTACGGAACTGGCAAGGATTTTGTCAATCCAGTGAAGCTTTAACATTGTATAAGTTAAGCTTGGGATCGCGTTGATGGCAATGGACTGTCTTGTTAACTTTGGTGTTGGGGGGGACGCGAAACCTTCCAGACAGCAGGGCCTTTGACTGATGGAGGGAAGTAATGGTAATGGAGCGGTGGGTTTGGCAAGAACAGTAGAGTTTCATAAGTAGTTCAGTGGATGTAATGGGGTGATTTACCTTGAGGCTTTGTGATTGTCTAATGACTTCAATAACTGTATTGCGATAGGGGTGATAGGACCTGAAGTTAGGCTGGCAGGCGAATGGTGTCAGGCTGGAGAAATCTTTCACTGATGGTGGTGATGTGATTATTTTTAAGATACCTCATGAGACTGGTGATTAGGAAGGATTGTTTTTACCAAACCGCACAACATTTTCATTCTCCCATACCGCTGGCTGAGGTCGGACTCTTTTAGGTGTAGTTTGGTAGATTGATAAGATTTCCTCGCATGGCATATTCCGTGAACAACTTCATACTCAGGACCTTGTAAAGGCTTGTGCAACTGTGGTCAGTGGTTCGGTCTTCTTACTGCATTAGCCTCTTAATTACCTGTGTGATCCAAGACATTTCAACTGGATGTGGTCTTACAGATGAAGCGATGGTAATCTCCCGTGCTGGTGCTGACGTATCGATCCCATTAAGAATGTACTTCATCTTTGCCGAGGACTTCAGTTCATGGATACTGAATAATCCACTGTCTAAAATGACGTATTGCCGATTTGGTAACCAGCATGTATGTCTTGACATATGGGGTGTGGTGTGTGATGGATGGTGGTGGAGTATGTTATACACGGTCTGCGATGTGAGATGGAGTATGTGGCGTGTACTGGCGTGGTTGAGAGGTCTACCACGTCGAGTGTGTTGTGTGGAATGTTTTTTGGGTAGGTTATGTTATATATGATGTGTCGTGTTTGATAGATTGCATGGTTTACGATGGTTGGTGGAGAGGTATGTGCAAGGCGGGTTCTTTGGGGTGTGTGAGGTGTGTGGCTGGGCGTGTAGGATATGCGTTATGTTTACGTGAAGGAGTGTAAAGCATGAGGTCTCTGGTAACTGGAAGGGACTTACGCGATGTGTGGCGGGTGGCGGTGAGATATGGGATGGATGGTGGGTGACTGTGGGAATTGAGTTGTAGGGTGAGACGTACACTACTGATGACTGTACGGGATGCAGGGTGTGCTGGAAGGTGGTAATATGTAAGCTTTGTGGTGAATGGTATGTGTTGGACTGTAAGGTTTATGGAGAATGATGTTAGGTTTGTGTTGTGTGATGTCTTATGATTAGATTTACAATAAGTGTTTTGTGATGAGTGTTTATGAGTGGGATGTATCTTATGTGATGTGTTATGTGATAAGTGTTGATGCATAGGATGTATCTTATGTGATGCGTGTTAATACCTGGAATGTATCTCAAGTGATGGATGTGGTGGGATATGAGATTTACCGCATATGGTAGCAAGTTTTATGGTGTGAGATGTTTGGCGTATACTGAGTGGATGTTAGATGTGCAATGCATGATGTTTGTTGAAAGGGGGGGGGGTGAAGGGTGGCTGATGAACGCCAGAAAAGTGGTAAGGCTTTGGGTGTGTTTTGTTTGGTAGATGGTTGATGTTATAGTGTGTGGTACGTGGCAATTGGAGTGGGCAGGGTTACTCAGGTTTCGGATGTATGTTGTGTCGTATGATTGACAGAGTATGTGGTATGTGGCTTGTGGTGGTCGGTTGTAGAATATTTCGCATGTGGTGGGGAAATGAATGTGTGGTTTGGTTGGGACAAATGGTACAAGGTGAGGCTTGTGTTCGGTGTTTTGTGTGGTTACTATTTGCGTGTTACGGGGGAAAAGTTTTACACTTGTTTTGCCCCGTCTCTTACCCTTGTGTATATGCACCATGTCTTTACTCCCATGTGTGTATTCACACAATGCACACACACACACACACACACACACACACACACACACACACCAGCCAAAGCCGGGTACTCATTGATCGACCAGCCAAGTGGGAAGTAAAACTACCACGCCTAGGATTCGAACCCATGCGGGTCCGATCCCGGAGTTGGCCCATACTGAGTTGTGGTCAGTGACGCTAACTACAGCACCACTGAAGCTCGTGTGTGCGTGTGTGTGTGTGTGTGTGTGTGTGTGTGTGTGTGTGTGTGTGTGTGTGTGTGTGTGGCATATATGATCGATTTGTGGAATGTGGTGGATGACTGGAGGATGTCTGATGTGTGACATATGGCTAGGCATGAAGAATGCGGTCTGTAGTGAAAAGTGATGCATGTGTGTTGCATGGACTGTATGGTTGGTGTTGGTAGTCTGAAAAGCCTAATATTTGATGGGAGGTGCTGGCAGTGTCTGGCATGTCTGGGATGTATGGTGTGGTGGTGCCAACTAGGATGTATGGTGTCTGGTGGTACGGTGCGAAAACTATGAGTTGTGATGACTGATGGTGGTTAGGGTGTTTGTTTATTGGGGGGGAGTGTGGGTTATATGGCGTGGGGTGAAATGTGTAGTAACTTTTTTGTCATATTTTCTGCTTGAATTTCTGCTAATGGAAATGGATGTGGGACAGATCTAGTGGGTATAGTATAGGGAGTGAAGCTGGCATAGAGCAGATGTTGAGTCGTGAGGCTAGTCAGGGGGTGGGGAGGGTAGGTGAGGTGGTGGAGGGATGTTATGAGATAGTTAGGTCGACGTGTTATGGCAAGGGACTATGGAGTAGACATCACTACTCTCTGTGCATTTCTAGGAAAAATCTATGAACGGAAAAAGATATTTTTTCGTGGAGAACAGCTTAAGATGTGTGTGTGTGTGTGTGTGTGTGTGTGTGTGTGTGTGTGTGTGTGTGTGTGTGTGTGTGTGTGTGTTTAGATATCTATCTCCATCCTAGTGTTCACCTGCCGAAGGACTTACAAATTCTCTTTCACTCTCTCTCTCTTTCTTTCTTGTTCTATTTCTTTCTGTCCTCCACTACCGCCATCACCATATCACCACCTGATCACAACAGCAGCGCGGCCTCGGGTCCAGTAGGCCCAAGACAATGCCCACATGACGGGAGCATCTGACACCCTGAAAACGTGATGGCTTATTATGAAAACCCTACACCACTGCTCCTCTTTCTCCCCTCCCTCTCCATCTCTCCTCCCCTCTTTCTTCACCTCCGCGTCAGTGATAACAGATCCTGCTCGTCATCTCCAACACAAGGAAACGTGATAGGCTTAGGGTCATCTTGTTAATTATAGCTCACCACCGCCTGTCGAGTGCCCCTAATCTGCTAAATAGCGAGACTGCTTTGTATCTCCAACACTAATTGCTCAGTCAACACCATAGAGCTTTATTCTTATGTCGTCACTAATGATGTACTTGTTGCCTGCCCTGACTTTGTTAGCGTTTTGCAGAAAGCCGAGCATTTACTTCTCGTGATAAGCTGGTACATTTGTACTAGTGCACTAGGTAAATAAGACCTAAGCCGTATTCATTTTCTGATAAAACTAAAGATGAAAAAAGAGACTACGTCTTGGACGAGGCCTCATGCGTTAGGATTTATCTCTTCAGACGACTCGTCAACCAAGGGAAGGATACTCGAAAGTGGCCAGATGGGTCATTCTCTTAATGTAGGACTATCTGTGAGTAATATCTGCTGGATTATGAGTATTCCTCATAAAATAAAAGCAAAGAAAAAGGATCCGGTGGTTATCCAGGATGGATCTGGAATTTAATTCAACCTCCGATCTCTAACAGATAACCAGATGAAGTTGTTAAGTTGAGACAAGCATGAAATAAGCCTAACCAAGGATGAACTGCTTCGTCTGCTTGAGCCACCGCGTCCAGTTACAGCTTAACAGCAGTCTCGCCAGTCTCTGACATATTCCCGAAAGGTTATTACTCTTTTCTTAGTGATGATCAGAATCTATTATCAAAACCTGACACTCTCAATCACGTATATTTTGATCTTATGGAACAAGCAGCACCATCTTATCCCAATAATTATGTGGATTTTCAGTGGAAAAACTAAATATTAGCAGCAGTAACTTCTTAGGGAAAGAAAATGATGAAAACAGAAAATAAGAAGTTGAAAAAGATTTATGATACAGAAAACAAAGTTTGGGAGAGGATCTAATGAATGTGGAGCTCCCTCCCCGTGTTGTACAAACAGGCTATGACCATCACTTATTCTTTCTTGATCGAACATTATACATATGGGATATCTTTTGTAGCCTCGCCACACCACAGCACAGCAGCACTATACAGGCTGTTTTGTCCACATCTCGTCTTCCATGATGACCTCAGACCACCTGCGACGCCCTCGTCGACCGCGGCCCACTACCCTTCCCTCTAAACACAATAAAAAGCAAGATTTGCTGATCTTTGACGCCTCAGACAAACAAGATGGTTATTAAGTGTGGTCAGGGGATGAGGGATATGAACGGTAAGGGTGAGAGACACCAGGAGCTGAACAGTGAAGGAAAACGAGATAGATAAATGGGAAAGAGTGAAAACAGGAAAACATATTGATTTAGAAGGATGAATTAGGACGAACCTGTCCGTCTGTGAATGGGGGATTATGATGGGGTTCCCATTAGTGATTGGGAGGGGGAGTTGTGTCATGAGGAGGTTCATAATAGGTAGTTGGAGGTACTTAGGGAAGGGTCTGAGCCGGCGGACACGACAGGTGTTTGGTGAGTCACAACAGGTGTGTGTGTGTATGTGTGTGTGTGTGTGTGTGTGTGTGTGTGTGTGTGTGTGTGTGTGTGTGTGTGTGTCTATGTGTGTGTGTGTGTGCGTGTTTGTGTGTCTATGTGTGTGTGTGTGTGTGAGTGTGTGTGTGTGTGTGTCTGTGTGTATGTGTGTGTGTGTGTGTGTGTGTGTGTGTGTGTGTGTGTGTGTGTGTGTGTGTGTGTGTGTGTCGGAAATGCTCTGTGATAGGACACAGCACTAGTGTGGGGAGGATCATAACAAGGTGTGTGTGGTGGGTTACAACTAGTGGGTCTGTTGAGTCACAAGTGTTCGTGTGGTGGATACCATGCGAGTATGTGGTGGGTACCACATGTCGTGGATACCAGGCTTAAGTGTGGTGGGTCACAAGAGTGTATGTGGTGGGTTACAAGTGTTCGTGTGGTGGATACAAGGCGCGTGTGTAGTGGGTACCGACCGTGTGTGTGATGGTTACCAGCGTTTGTTTGCTTGGTACCGAGCGTGTGTGTGGAGGGTTACAAGCATGTGTGAGGTGGGCCACAACAGGTGTGGGTCATTAATGTATAGAGACAAACAGAGGTGACATGTTCGGGTAGCTGGTGTCTGTAAGTTTTCCATGAAATATATCATTGATGATTTCTGATCAAGCCATGATCGTATTTCTCAGCAAGCTCTTGCATTGTCCAGGTTTAGATACATTTCTTGGTTTGAGATAAACAAGCTCAAAACAGTCTTTTGCTACAACGAAAAATCATATGCCCCCAGACATATCATTTGGTACTGAGGAATACTGCTTCCTTGATATCATGATAGTGATGTTCATTCTTGTGTAAACATGGTCTCTTATACATGAGCATTATATATAACTATCTATATATTTCAGTGACAGATGTCAGGCGTTTTGATTTAAAGTCTGACAAGCATCAGGATGTGCCTAAGATTGTATATACGATGGCAAGAATTGATTATATATAAATATGTATGTTGTGGGACTTGTAGGTTATTGACAGCTAAGGTCATGAAGCCAGAATCCGCGCCGTACGTTAAGATGAGGAAGATGAAGGTACAGAAGACACGAGGGAGCAAATATGAATCAAGTTCCTATTAACTGCATTTTTTCCCAAGTACAGTTGCGGTATATTCTGATATTCAGCCTCCTTCTCTTACTCTTATATATCTAACCTGAAGACACGTCATCATATTTTCAAATTACATATATATGATTATCCAAGATGAGAACAATAGATGAGAATAAAGTTTTAATGCATATTTTCAACTGCTTTTTGGGAAATAGGTTAAATGCTCAATGAAATTTACAATTTTCTTGTGTCGTATTTTGCTGGGGAGACTATGGCGCTCCCCCTCGGCCGCCACAGTAATTGTTTGGTCTTGACACCTGGGCGTTAACTGACCGCCATCAAGGACTGCCGGGGACGTTCGGCCACGTGGACCATACCACGTGTTGGTGGCGAGCCACGTAGAAGAGTACCGTATGGGAAATACAGAGTGACACTTGCTGCTTGAACTGTGTGGGAGGGAAGAGGGGACTAGGGAAGAGACTGTGGGATGTTTAGATCGTGGGTTTATGTGGATGTGTGGGGGTGTGTGGTTACTTGGTCGCTCCTGTGTGATGACATGACTACATAATTCTGTGGTCGTTCCTGTGTTTGCTTTTGCATAAAGGTATTTATCTATGACTTGTGACGCTCCCTGTGTATTAGAATATTTGAAGGTACTGACCTATGACTGGGATCTTTTCTCTGTAAGGGTATGGATCTATGACTCCAGGGGTCGTCCCTGTGTGACGGTATGGACATATAATTCTGGGATCGTCTCTGTGAGAGGATACGGACATATGATTTTAGGGTCGTCCTTGTGTGGCGGTATAGACATATGATTCTAGGGTCGTCCCTGTGTGGCGGTATTGACATATGATTCTGGGGTATGAGGATAAGGATCTGTGCTTCTGCCATCGGTCCTGTGTGTGAGGTTGTGAGTCCACAACTGTGAGGCTATGCATCTGTGATTGTTCAGGTGCGTGTATCAAGATGCTTGGGTGTTACTTGGGAACCCCATAATAACTGAGAAGCCAGTAAAATGAGAACGACCTTCATGTCGTCTTACTCGACCTTAGGAACGGCTGTCCAACGCAGTATCAGGTTTTCTGCTTTACTGTCCCCATCTCTGTCTGTATAGATTAGGGAAGTAGGGTCCTGTTTCTGTCCCCTAGCAGATACCCTCCGTTATCTGCCCCTCCCTGTCCTCCCGTGTATTCAGACGAGTCATGATAAACACCAGGTGTGAAGCTCCTTTACGATGGGCGAGCCACCGCCCCTCTCACACTACAAATGTCCCTCCCTACACACCTGCTGTATCACCCCTGTCAAACAAAAGCCTCCAAAATTAACCGAAGCTACTTAGGACGCGTGGCGGTGGTGAGCCCTGGGGAGATGGGTGAGGGTTGTATGAGAGTGGTGGGAGGGAGGTGGTAGGTGGTAGACCAGGGAGACGGGGTGGTGGAGTGGTAGGGCTGGGGCAGGAGGGACCTACGTGTTGTCGGTTGTAGAATGGAAAGGGAGACAGGTTTATACTGGTAGTGTGGCCACGTGGTCTCCTGAGATGTTAGAGTGAACATTGGTGTCCTGAGATGCTGGAGTGGACACCTGTGTTCTGAGATGTTGGAGAGGACACTCTAGTGTCATGAGATGTTGGAGAGGGACAATGGCGTCCTGAGATTTTAGAGGAATACGTGTTATACTGACATGTAGGAGTGGACACGTGATGTCGTGAGATGGAGTGGACACTGTCTGTTGTCATGAGATGTTGGAGAGGACCCTGGGTGTCATGAAATGTTCGAAAGGACACTAGTGTCAGGAGATATTGAAGAGGACACTGGTGTCCTGAGATGTTACAATGAACACAGATGTCCTCATATGTTGGAGAGGTCACGTGGTTTACTGAAATGTGGGAGTGGACACGTGGTGTACTTGACGTGTGGTAATGGACCCGAGTTGTTCTGAGATATGGAAGTGGATACTTGGAATCCTGAAATGTGGTAGTGGACACGTATTGTTCTGAGATACGACTGTGACCAGGCGGTCAAATCTATTGAAGTATGCACGTGGAATACGTGTGCAGACGTGTGGAAATGTCCACGTGAAGTGCTTGGTCTACTAACATGTGGAGGGAGCTCCACGAGTGCGAAGCTCTCTCCTAATACTGAACAAAAACGTCATATCAAATAGCAATTACATAGTGTGTGATGCCACTTGACTTACCTGTGAACAGACAGAAAAATGAAACATGATTAAGGGGAAAAGCAAAAAGAGGCTCACCAAGTAAAAGCAACATGTATCATTTGTTTCATGTGATATTATTCAAATGGAAATGATGAATGATTCAACAGACAGATGATATCAAAACAATATAACAGAAGTAAAACAAAGGAACTATATGCAAGGAGTTGAGTAGTGTGATTGATCGAAATGGAAACTTTACACTCAGTACAATGATACACAGCCTAATTCAAAATGATGTGAATTGGATCCCAACTATGACAAACAAAAGATATCTTAACCAGAAGGTCAAAGAGAGAATGATTTCATCATCTCACGTGTCACAACCAACGACCGGATATCCCTTGTGAGATCCTATTGCCGGGAAGCCGCTCGAAACCGAGTGACTACAGTAGCCTACACTGACGGATATATATATATTTAT
>NC_092236.1:39091261-39125232 GCF_036320965.1 Panulirus ornatus
GGTTCTTTCTAATACATAACCCTACGAATGGCAAAATTATTTTACTGGCACCCTCCTTACGTCTTGACTGAACTAATAACTCACATTTTTTTCATATTTTTGGGGAAAACTTTTTTGTTTTTGTTTTGTAGATGTAGGAGTCTCTTATTCAGAAATTTTTCCCTTTGGGCCCTTTCCTTTTTGGCGGGTATAGGGGTGTTTTTTCCAGTACAAAAACCCTTCGACAAACATGCTTTCTGTCATAAATACTTTATTCAGTGCTTCCCACAATTCAAATTTTCCTTCACTAATAAATTTCATATAAAAAGTTCCTTTATATATATATAATTTTATATATATATATATATATATTTAATAAAAATATATTTTTTTTTTATATATATATATATTTATTTTTTAATATATATATTTATATATATAATAAAATATTTAAAATAAAAAAAATTTATAAAATTTTTATTTTATAAAATATGTTTTATATATTATAATATAATATAATATTTTTTATTATTATTTTTAAATTTTGTTTTGCCCGCTGTCCCCCGCGTTTGCGAGGAAAACGAAAGGAAACAGACGAAAGAAAGGGGCCCAAACCCCACCCCCATACACAAAACCCATAAACCGTCCACACCCCCGCAAACATACATCCTTTTTACATCTAAATTTTGTACACTATTTTATTCCCACAAAAAAAGGACACTTTAAAATAACCCCCATGTCACAATTCACATTCTCCCTTTTAAATTCTTCTCATGCCACCTCGCCACACATGGAATACCTTTCCCCCCCCCCCCTCATGTGTGGAGGGTTAGCACTAGGAAAGAAAAAAAAGGCCCAATTCGTTCACACTCAGCCCCTCTAGCTGAATGCAATAAGGGGGCCCAAAACCCAACATCTCCCTTTCCCATCCAGGCCCCAAAAATTTTTCCCAGGGTTTTCCCCCAAAACGCTTCAATGCCCTGTTTCAATCCACTGACGCACGTCAACCCCTTTTATACCACATCGGCCCCAATTCACTTTTATTCCTTCCCCTCCTTTCACCCCCTGAATGTTTGGGCCCCCGAAAACACAAAATCTTTTTCAAATCCATCTTTCCCCCTTCAAATTTTTGGTTTTCCCCCACTTCCTCGTTCCCCCCACCTCCGACAGATATATCCCTTGGTCAATCTTTTCCCCCCTCTTTTTCTCCATGTGGCCCAAACTATTTCCCAAAAAAAACCCCCTTTTGCCTCTCAACCACGCTCTTTTTGTTTCCCACAGCTCTCCTTTCCCCTTTCATTACTTTTCTACGATCAAAACCCCCCCTCAAAACCCCACATTGGCCCCCAAACAAACTCATTTCCGCCCCATCCACCCCCCCTGCGCACAACTCTTTCCATAGCCCCCCCGCCTTCGCAAACCTAACAACATTGTTGGGGCCAAAATATTCCTTCAAACATACCCATTTTTGCTTTTCCCAGATAATGTTTTTCGAATTCCCACATTTTTCAAGGCTCCCCGGGTTTTCGCCCACTCCCCCACCCAATGATTTTACTTTTTCCCCTTCCGGGTTTTCCCTCCCCTGCCCGATCCCCTTCCCCAAAATTTTTAAAAATAATATATATAATTTTATATATATAAAATAATATATATATATAAATTTATATATGTAAAATTTTATTTTAAAATTATATATATTTTATATATAATTTTTATATATATAATTTTATTTATAAATATATATATTATATATATATTTTTTTAAAATGAATTTCATATATATTTTATATATATATTTTAATATTATTAATATATTTATTTTTTTTTTTTTTTTTTTTTCTTTTATTTCCCCTTCCCGCATTAGCGGGTAACGTTAAGAACGGGACTGGGCCCTTTTAAAGGAAAAATCCTACCTTTGGGCCCCCCTTTTTGTTTTTTTCTTTTGGGAAAAAAAAAAAAAAAAAAAAAAAATATATATATATAAATTAAAAAAAATATAAATATATATATTTAAAATATATATATTAATATATATATATATACTATATTTTTATTAAAAATTTTTAATATACAAATATATTTTTAAATTTATATATATATATATTTTATATATAAATAATATCTAAATAAAATATATATAATATATATATTATATATATAATATATTTTTTTTTTTTTTTTTTTTTTTTTTTTTTTTTTTTTTAAACTTTGTCGCTGTCTCCCCTTTGCGAGGTACGCGGGGAAACAACGAAAAAAGGGCCCAACCCACCCCCATTACACCTGATATACTACGTCCCCACACGCAAATATACATCCCCACACAGCTTTCCAGGGTTTCCCCCAACCTTCACACCCTTGATTAAAATCCACTGACAGCACTCAAAACCCTGTTCCACATCGCCCAAATTACCTTTCCTTGCCCTCCTTTCCCCCCCCTGCATGTATATATTTTTTTTTATACTATTTTCCCTTTCCCGCTTAGAAAGGTAGCGCTAAAACAGAGGACTGGGCTTTTGAGGGAATATCCTACCGGGCCCCCCTTCTCTTTCCTTCTTTTGGGAAAATAAAAAAAAAAAAAAACAAAGGGGGGGGAGGATTTCGGGGCCCCGCGCTCCCTTTCCCTTTTTTTAGTCGCCCCCTACACACCAGGGGAAAATAAGTATTCTTTCTCCCCTATCCCCCGGGAAGTATTATATCTAATATAAAATAATTTTTTAATTATAAAATATAATATATATATTATTAAAAAAATTTAAAATATATATTAATATTTATATATATTAAATAAATATTTTTTTTTTTTTTTTTGCTTTGTCGCTGTCACCCCTTTACGAGTACCAAGGGGAAAAAAGAAAGAAATGGGCCCAAACCCCCCCCCATACACCTGTATACTAGTCCACACACGCAAAATACACTACCTACACAGCTTTTTTCCCTGGTTTTCCCCAGACGCTTTACAGCCCTTTATTCCATCCCCTGACACACGTCAACCCCCGGGATACCACATTTCCCAATTCACTTACCTTGCCCCCCTTTCACCCTCCTGCATGTTTCAGGCCCCGATCACACAAAATCTTTTTCACTCCACTTCCACCCCAATTTGGGCTCCCCCTTCTCCTCGTTCCTCCACCTCCGACACTATTCCTCTTGTCAATCTTTCCTCATCATTCTCTCCATGTTCCCAAAACCCTTTCAAAACACCCTCTTCTGCTCTCTCAACCACGCCTTTTTTTTTCCACACTCTCTCTTTCCCTTCCGTTACTTACCGATCAAAAACCCCTCACACCCCCCAATTTTCCCCCAAAACTCATTTCCCCCACATCCTTCCTCCTGCGCACAACTCTATCCATAGCCCAGCCCGCAACCATACAACATTGTTGGAAAACTATTTCCCTTTAAAAAACCCATTTTTGCTTTCCGAGATAATGTTCTCACTTCCACACATCTTTAAAGGGTCCCAGAATTTTCGCCCCTCCCCCACCCTATGATTCACTTCGCTTTCCATTGGGCCATCCCCTGCCAATCCACTCCCCGATATTAGAACACTTTACTTCCCAGTTTTTTTTCATTCAAACTTACCCCCCAATTTACTTGACCCTCAACCCTACTGTACCTAATAACCTTGCTCTTATTTCCAAATTTTCTCTTAAAAATTTTTCTTTCCAAAAAAACCTTTACAAACCAGACACCGTTCTGCAGTTTCTCAATGAAAAGCCCCAGCGCTGTACATCAGCGAACAACAACTGACCCCTTTTCCCCAAACTCTTCATCCAAACAGACTCATACTTCCCCTCTTTCCAAAAATCTTGCATTCACCTCCTAAAAACCCCTCCCTTAAAAAATTAAATAACCATGGGGACATCACACAACCCCCGCCGGAAACCTAATTTACGAGAACCAAACACTTTCCTCTTTCCTACACGTACACATGCCTTACATCCTCGATAAGAACTTTTTCACTGCTTTAACAACTTGCCCCCACACCATTATCTTAATACCTTTAACATATATATATATATATAATATATAATATATAATAATATAATTTATATAATATAATAATATATATATATATTTAAAATATTAAAATATTATATTTTCATATACATATATTTATATTAATATAATTTTTATTTTTATATTATATATATACATATAAATATATATATAAATTTTTTTTTATTTATATATATAATATATATATATATCTAAACGTAAAATTCATCCCTTTTCAGGTTTTGCGACCCGTCCTCCATCCCTTCGAAGCTGTGATTTTTTTTTCCCGCAGGATCGCGTCAGCGAACAGGGCCCCGGTGTGGGAATGCTGGCTACGCTCGCGAGGAAGACGATTGACATTGAATTTTTAGGGACATCGACCACCTCCAGAAACTCAGTGGGAAAAGAACCCTGGCCGGACTCTGGTGCAGTTGGGGCGTTCGGGCTGCCAAACCCCCCCCCGCCAACCTCACACCCCTCCCACTCCCCTTGCACCTTTTGGTACGCCCGTCTCTTCCTTTCACGGGGGTTGGGGTGACCCTTTTTGAACATCCTCCCTGTAAACCCGCCACACGGTGTCCTGCCTGCAACACGGGTTAAGGTCTTTTCACTTCCCTGTAGAAAAGGGGCGATCCTACGGGAAAAAACTCGGCAAACCCGTGGCAACCACCAGGTAGCGCGAGAGGGAAAGATACGGCAATACAGCGTTTTTTTTCTCTGGCCCCCGTCTGCGCCCACGCACTGAAACCCAATGGGCCGGGAAATCACACCACAAGTAAAGATCCTCCCCCGAAAGGGTCAGATAGGGGCCTAAAACAATCACTCTTGAAGTAGAACCTTCAGACACAATTGAAAATGTGAAGGAAAATAGTGAAATTGGAGAAAAAATGTGCTTAGACATTGAAGCTTATTGATACAGTGGTTAAATTGATGAGAACTGCTATTGACGTTTGTGTAAATAAATTATACATTTCCTTTTTTCCATAGCCAGAGGTTGAACCATTATGTGACATTCATTTTTTTCATTCATTTCAAGCTAGAAGTTTCAGTTTTCTAAATTGTTTCTTACATTTTTCATATGTATATATATGTATGTGTGTGTGTGTGTATATGTGCGTATGTATGTGTATGTGTGTGTATGTGTATATGTATATATATATATGTATATTATCCCTGGGGATAGGGGTGAAAGAATACTTCCCACGTATTCCTCGCGTGTCGTAGAAAGCGACTAGAGGGGACGGGAGCGGGGGGCCAGAAATCCTCCCCTCCTTGTATTAACTTTCTAAAATGGGAAACAGAAGAAGGAGTCACGCGGGGAGTGCTCATCCTCTCTGAAGGCTCAGAGTGGGGTGCCTAAATGTGTGTGGATGTAACCAAGATGTGAAAAAAGGAGAGATAGGTAGTATGTTTGAGGAAAGGAACCTGGATGTTTTGGCTCTGAGTGAAACGAAGCTCAAGGGTAAAGGGGAAGAGTGGTTTGGGAATGTCTGGGGAGTAAAGTCAGGGGTTAGTGAGAGGACAAGAGCAAGGGAAGGAGTAGCAATACTCCTGAAACAGGAGTTGTGGGAGTATGTGATAGAGTGTAAGAAAGTAAATTCTCGATTAATATGGGTAAAACTGAAAGTTGATGGAGAGAGGTGGGTGATTATTGGTGCATATGCACCTGGGCATGAGAAGAAAGATCAAGAGAGGCAAGTGTTTTGGGAGCAGCTGAATGAGTGTGTTAGTGGTTTTGATGCACGAGACCGGGTTATAGTGATGGGTGATTTGAATGCAAAGGTGAGTAATGTGGCAGTTGAGGGAATAATTGGTATACATGGGGTGTTCAGTGTTGTAAATGGAAATGGTGAAGAGCTTGTAGATTTATGTGCTGAAAAAGGACTGATGATTGGGAATACCTGGTTTAAAAAGCGAGATATACATAAGTATACTTATGTAAGTAGGAGAGATGGCCAGAGAGCGTTATTGGATTACGTGTTAATTGACAGGCGTGCGAAAGAGAGACTTTTGGATGTTAATGTGCTGAGAGGTGCAACTGGAGGGATGTCTGATCATTATCTTGTGGAGGCTAAGGTGAAGATTTGTATGGGTTTTCAGAAAAGAAGAGTGAATGTTGGGGTGAAGAGGGTGGTGAGAGTAAGTGAGCTTGAGAAGGAGACCTGTGTGAGGAAGTACCAGGAGAGACTGAGTACAGAATGGAAAAAGGTGAGAACAATGGAAGTAAGGGGAGTGGGGGAGGAATGGGATGTATTTAGGGAATCAGTGATGGATTGCGCAAAAGATGCTTGTGGCATGAGAAGAGTGGGAGGTGGGTTGATTAGAAAGGGTAGTGAGTGGTGGGATGAAGAAGTAAGAGTATTAGTGAAAGAGAAGAGAGAGGCATTTGGACGATTTTTGCAGGGAAAAAATGCAATTGAGTGGGAGATGTATAAAAGAAAGAGACAGGAGGTCAAGAGAAAGGTGCAAGAGGTGAAAAAAAGGGCAAATGAGAGTTGGGGTGAGAGAGTATCATTAAATTTTAGGGAGAATAAAAAGATGTTCTGGAAGGAGGTAAATAAAGTGCGTAAGACAAGGGAGCAAATGGGAACTTCAGTGAAGGGCGCAAATGGGGAGGTGATAACAAGTAGTGGTGATGTGAGAAGGAGATGGAGTGAGTATTTTGAAGGTTTGTTGAATGTGTTTGATGATAGAGTGGCAGATATAGGGTGTTTTGGTCGAGGTGGTGTGCAAAGTGAGAGGGTTAGGGAAAATGATTTGGTAAACAGAGAAGAGGTAGTGAAAGCTTTGCGGAAGATGAAAGCCGGCAAGGCAGCAGGTTTGGATGGTATTGCAGTGGAATTTATTAAAAAAGGGGGTGACTGTATTGTTGACTGGTTGGTAAGGTTATTTAATGTATGTATGACTCATGGTGAGGTGCCTGAGGATTGGCGGAATGCGTGCATAGTGCCATTGTACAAAGGCAAAGGGGATAAGAGTGAGTGCTCAAATTACAGAGGTATAAGTTTGTTGAGTATTCCTGGTAAATTATATGGGAGGGTATTGATTGAGAGGGTGAAGGCATGTACAGAGCATCAGATTGGGGAAGAGCAGTGTGGTTTCAGAAGTGGTAGAGGATGTGTGGATCAGGTGTTTGCTTTGAAGAATGTATGTGAGAAATACTTAGAAAAGCAAATGGATTTGTATGTAGCATTTATGGATCTGGAGAAGGCATATGATAGAGTTGATAGAGATGCTCTGTGGAAGGTATTAAGAATATATGGTGTGGGAGGAAAGTTGTTAGAAGCAGTGAAAAGTTTTTATCGAGGATGTAAGGCATGTGTACGTGTAGGAAGAGAGGAAAGTGATTGGTTCTCAGTGAATGTAGGTTTGCGGCAGGGGTGTGTGATGTCTCCATGGTTGTTTAATTTGTTTATGGATGGGGTTGTTAGGGAGGTAAATGCAAGAGTTTTGGAAAGAGGGGCAAGTATGAAGTCTGTTGGGGATGAGAGAGCTTGGGAAGTGAGTCAGTTGTTGTTCGCTGATGATACAGCGCTGGTGGCTGATTCATGTGAGAAACTGCAGAAGCTGGTGACTGGGTTTGGTAAAGTGTGTGGAAGAAGAAAGTTAAGAGTAAATGTGAATAAGAGCAAGGTTATTAGGTACAGTAGGGTTGAGGGTCAAGTCAATTGGGAGGTGAGTTTGAATGGAGAAAAACTGGAGGAAGTGAAGTGTTTTAGATATCTGGGAGTGGATCTGGCAGCGGATGGAACCATGGAAGCGGAAGTGGATCATAGGGTGGGGGAGGGGGCGAAATTCTGGGGCCTTGAAGAATGTGTGGAAGTCGAGAACATTATCTCGGAAAGCAAAAATGGGTATGTTTGAAGGAATAGTGGTTCCAACAATGTTGTATGGTTACGAGGCGTGGGCTATGGATAGAGTTGTGCGCAGGAGGATGGATGTGCTGGAAATGAGATGTTTGAGGACAATGTGTGGTGTGAGGTGGTTTGATCGAGTGAGTAACGTAAGGGTAAGAGAGATGTGTGGAAATAAAAAGAGCGTGGTTGAGAGAGCAGAAGATGGTGTTTTGAAGTGGTTTGGGCACATGGAGATAATGAGTGAGGAAAGATTGACCAAGAGGATATATGTGTCGGAGGTGGAGGGAACGAGGAGAAGAGGGAGACCAAATTGGAGGTGGAGAGATGGTGTGAAAAAGATTTTGTGTGATCGGGGCCTGAACATGCAGGAGGGTGAAAGGAGGGCAAGGAATAGAGTGAATTGGAGCGATGTGGTATACCGGGGTTGACGTGCTGTCAGTGGATTGAATCAAGGCATGTGAAGCGTCTGGGGTAAACCATGGAAAGCTGTGTAGGTATGTATATTTGCGTGTGTGGACGTATGTATATACATGTGTATGGGGGGGGGGGATTGGGCCATTTCTTTCGTCTGTTTCCTTGCGCTACCTCGCAAACGTGGGAGACAGCGACAAAGTATAAAAAAAAAAAAAAATTTATATATATATATATATATATATATATATATATATATATATATATATATATATATATATATATATATATATATATATATATATATATATATATATATATATATTTTTTTTTTTTTTTTTTTCCAAAAGAAGGAACAGAGAAGGGGCCAGGTGAGGATATTCCCTCAGTGGCCCAGTTCTCTGTTCTTAACGCTACCTCGCTAACGCGGGAAATGGCGAATAGTTTGAAAAAAAAAAAAAAAATATATATATATATATATATATATATATATATATATATATATATATATATATATATATATATATATAGAGTCGACGGGAGCAGGGGGCCAGAAATCCTCCCCTCCTTGTATTTCAACTTTCTAAAAAAAAAAATGGGAAACAGAAGGAGTCACGCGGGGAGTGCTCATCCTCCTCGTAGACTCAGATTGGGGTGTCTAAATGTGTGTGAATGTAACCAAGATGTGAAAAAAGGAGAGATAGGTAGTATGTTTGAGGAAAGGAACCTGGATGTTTAGGCTCTCAGTGAAACGAAGCTCAAGGGTTAAAGGGAAGAGTTGTTTGGGAATGTCTGGGGAGTAAAGTCAGGGGTTAGTGAGAGGACAAGAGCAAGGGAGGGAGTAGCAGTACTCCTGAAACTGGAGTTGTGGGAGTATGTGATAAAATGTAAGAAAGTAAATTCTCGATTAATATGGGTAAAACTGAAAGTTGATGGAGAGAGATGGGTGATTATTGGTGCATATGCACCTGGGCAGGAGAAGAAAGATCTTGAGAGGCAAGTGTTTTGGGAGCAGCTGAATGAGTTTGTTAGTGGTTTTGATGCACGAGACCGGTTATACTGATGGGTGATTTGAATGCAAAGATGAGTAATGTGGCCGTTGAGGGAATAATTGGTATACATGGGGTGTTCAGTGTTGTAAATGTAAATGGTGAAGAACTTGTTGATTTATGTGCTGAAAAAGGACTGGTGATTGGGAATACTTGGTTTAAAAAGTGAGATATACATAAATATACGTATGTAAGTAGGAGAGATGGCCAGAGAGCGTTATTGGATTACGTGTTAGTTGACAGGCGCGCGAAAGAGAGACTTTTGGATGTTAATGTGCTGAGAGGTGCAACTGGAGGGATGTCTGATCATTATCTTGTGGAGGCTAAGGTGAAGATTTGTATGGGTTTTCAGAAAAGAAGAGTGAATGTTGGGGTGAAGAGGGTGGTGAGAGTAAGGGAGCTTGGGAAGTAGACTTGTGTGAGGAAGTACCAGGAGAGACTGAGTACAGAGTGGAAAAAGTTGAGAACAGTGTAAGTACGGGGAGTGGGGGGAGGAATGGGATGTATTTAGGGAATCAGTGATGGATTGCGCAAAAGATACTTGTGGCATGAGAAGCGTGGGAGGTGGGTTGATTAGAAAGGGTAGTGAGTGGTGGGATGAAGAAGTAAGATTATTAGTGAAAGAGAAGAGAGGGGGCATTTGGACGATTTTTGCAGGGAAAAAATGCAATTGAGTGGGAGTTGTATAAAAGAAAGAGACAGGAGGTGAAGAGAAAGGTGCAAGAGGTGAAAAAGAGGGCAAATGAGAGTTGGGGTGGGAGAGTATCATTAAATTTCAGGCAGAATAAAAAGATGTTTTGGAAGGAGGTAAATTAGGTGCGTAAGACAAGGAAACAAATAGGAACCTCAGTGAAGGGCGCTAATGGGGAGGTGATAACAAGTAGTGGTGATGTGAGAAGGAGATGGAGTGAGTATTTTGAAGGTTTGTTGAATGTGTTTGATGATAGAGTGGCAGATATAGGGTGTTTTGGTCGAGGTTGTGTGCAAAGTGAGAGGGTTAGGGAAAATGATTTGGTAAACAGAGAAGAGGTAGTGAAAGCTTTGCGGAAGATGAAAGCCGGCAAGGCAGCAGGTTTGGATGGTATTGCAGTGGAATCTATTAAAAAAGGAGGTGACTGTATTGTTGACTGGTTGGTAAGGTTATTTAATGTATGTATGACTCATGGTGAGGTGCCTGAGGATTGGCGGAATGCGTGCATAGTGCCATTGTACAAAGGCAAAGGGGATAAGAGTGAGTGCTCAAATTACAGAGGTATAAGCTTATTGAGTATTCCTGGTAAATTATATGGGAGGGTATTGATTGAGAGGGTGAAGGCATGTACAGAGCATCAGATTGGGGAAGAGCAGTGTGGTTTCAGAAGTGGTAGAGGATGTGTGGATCAGGTGTTTGCTTTGAAGAATGTATGTGAGAAATACTTAGAAAAACAAATGGATTTGTATGTAGCATTTATGGATCTGGAGAAGGCATATGATAGAGTTGATAGAGATGCTCTGTGGAAGGTATTAAGATTATATGGTGTGGGAGGCAAGTTGTTAGAAGCAGTGAAAAGTTTTTATCGAGGATTTAAGGGATGTGTACGTGTAAGACGAGAGGAAAGTGATTGGTTCTCAATGAATGTAGGTTTGCGGCAGGGGTGTGTGATGTCTCCATGGTTGTTTAATTTGTTTATGGATGGGGTTGTTAGGGAGGTGAATGCAAGAGTTTTGGAAAGAGGGGCAAGTATGAAGTCTGTTGTGGATGAGAGAGCTTGGGAAGTGAGTCAGTTGTTGTTCGCTGATGATACAGCGCTGGTGGCTGATTCATGTGAGAAACTGCAGAAGCTGGTGATTGAGTTTCGTAAAGTGTGTGAAAGAAGAAAGTTAAGAGTAAATGTGAATAAGAGCAAGGTTATTAGGTACAGTAGGGTTGAGGGTCAAGTCAATTGGGAGGTAAGTTTGAATGGAGAAAAACTGGAGGAAGTAAAGTGTTTTAGATATCTGCGAGTGGATCTGGCAGCGGATGGAACCATGGAAGCGGAAGTGAATGATAGGGTGGGGGAGGGGGCGAAAATCCTGGGAGCCTTGAAGAATGTGTGGAAGTCGAGAACATTATCTCGGAAAGCAAAAATGGGTATGTTTGAAGGAATAGTCGTCCCAACAATGTTGTATGGTTGCGAGGCGTGGGCTATGGATATAGAGATGTGCGCCGAAGGGTGGATGTGCTGGAAATGAGATGTTTGAGGACAATATGTGGTGTGAGGGAGTGGATCTGGCAGCGGATGGAACCATGGAAGCGGAAGTGAATGATAGGGTGGGGGAGGGGGCGAAAATCCTGGGAGCCTTGAAGAATGTGTGGAAGTCGAGAATATTATCTCGGAAAGCAAAAATGGGTATGTCTGAAGGAATAGTGGTTCCAACAATGTTGTATGGTTGCGAGGCGTGGGCTATGGATAGAGATGTGCGCAGGAGGGTGGATGTGCTGGAAATGAGATGGTTGAGGACAATGTGTGGTGTGAGGTGGTTTGATCGAGTAAGTAATGTAAGGGTAAGAGAGATGTGTGGAAATAAAAAAAGAGTGGTTGAGAGAGCAGAAGAGGGTGTTTTGAAATGGTTTGGGCACATGGAGAGAATGAGTGAGGAAAGATTGACCAAGAGGATATATCTGTCGGAGGTGGAGGGAACGAGGAGAAGTGGGAGACCAAATTGGAGGTGGAAAGATGGAGTAAAAAAGATTTTGAGTGATCGGGGCCTGAATATGCAGGAGGGTGAAAGGCGGGCAAGGAATAGAGTGAATTGGATCGATGTGGTATACCGGCGTTGACGTGCTGTCAGTGGATTGAATCAGGGCATGTGAAGCCTCTGGGGTAAACCATGGAAAGTTGTGTGGGGCCTGGATGTGGAAAGGGAGCTCTGGTTTTGGGCATTATTGCATGACAGCTTGAGACTGATTGTGAACGAATGGGGCCTTTGTTGTCATTTCCTAGCCCTACCTCGCACACATGGGGGGGGGGGGGGGGGGATGGTATTCCATGTGTGGCGAGGTGGCGATGGGAATGAATAAAGGCAGTGTGAATTGTGTGCATGGGTATATATGTATGTGTCTGTGTGTGTATATATATGTGTACATTGAGATGTATAGGTATGTATATTTGCGTGTGTGGACGTGTATGTATATACATGTGTATGTATATACATGATTTTTCATTTTCTAAATTGCTTATTACTCTCCCATGAAACCTGTTTCACTGTCTCTAGTTCTTGTGTCCACTGCACCAGTGGTTGTTGCTGCCCATGAGACCCAGAAGTTACTTCTCCCTCCCTTCCTATGTTATCAACTGTCTGTGGTCTCTGTACTGTGGGGATATTCTTAGTTTTGTTTCGGAAAGACACTTTTGACTTTTTTCTCAACACATTTCTATTCGTTGCTCCTTCTCTCCTGTCGTTGCATTCCTTTTGAATCCTTTCGATTGATTTGGCTCTGATCATGTGTTTTGATTGCTTTCACAGATTCTTGATCTCCTCTTCCATTTGATGACAAATTTCATCATCATTGATTTGATTCTTCATTTATTTTCTTTATATTTTGTAACTTCGAATCTTGCTCCACTGAAATAGCTGATTACTCTCCCAACCGCCAGGATCTTGATGATTTTTCATCTAATTCCTCTCATATTTCTCCATATACTGGGAAACCTTACGGTCTCCTTTATCTTGTCTCCGCCTTAGAGAACTGCCTAGTATGACCATCACCGACTTAATATCTTTGCCTGGCCATGTATGCTCTGGGGTTATACTGAATAACCTCGTATGTCTAGTGTCAGTGGAATGTTGATAACCATCCTCACCAAGAATCTCACAACACCTCTGTTTACTTACTGAGGTTTCTCGATGTCTCCATCAAGCTGCTGAACCAAGAAAGGTAAATAATCTTACCAGAAAATTTCACGAGGCAGCTGGGCGGTCTGGTTAATTTGCAAAGCTAACTATTAGCAATATTTGCATCTTTACTTACTATTACGCTCCTTGACAGATTTGGGTCGTCATGCACTTTTACCTGCTTAATTACACGATACTTCTCTTCATCAGTATGTCAGTTTGAATTCCTAACCTTCTCCAAACCAGTGATCTCATTATAACTCACTTTGTCAGAGTGTGTGTGTGTGTGTGTGTGTGTGTGTGTGTGTGTGTGTGTGTGTGTGTGTGTGTGCGTGAAAATAAGGAACGTTTTTAGAATATTTACTCTTCACACACAAAGGTCTCAGATACGGCGCAACAGACTCCCCAGAATCACACCCAGCCTTCTCACGGCACTAATGCAAAACAAACACTCATCTTAATGTTCCTTTCACTGTCAAGTACTACAACAACACAAGTCCTTTGCACGGCTCCCACTGACCACGGTGGACAATGGCCGGCCGAGTGGGTGGCGGCGGCAGCGGCAACGATGATGACTACAATACAATAACATATAGTCAGACACACAACGACCTCAGCTGGCGATCAGACCTTGAGCAGGCAAACCAACGAAAAACTATGATATCCTTATGTCAACCGTTAGATCAAGGAGCACTTGATATTCTCCCACGTTTATCTCCTTTGTGGATTAACTGTGGGAGGAGATCGTAGAATGGGGTCGTCCGTCCGCTGTGGCGTTGTGTAAGAGTGAGGTTTTCGACTGCGGTGCTGTGAACGGAGGGTCATAGGGTGGAGTGTTCCAGTGTAGTGTTGTGAACGGAGGGTCAGGGGATGAAGTCGTCCGCTGTGGTGTTGTGGACGGAGGGTCAGGGATGGGGTCGTCCACTGTGGTATTGTAAAGGGAGGGTCAGTGGATGGGGTCGTCCAGTGTGGTGTTGTGCGCAGATATTCCGGGCTGGGGATGTCCAGTGTGTTGTTCTATACGGAAGATCTGCGGTCGTCCACCAGCGTGGTTGTGTGTATGGATCATGGTCTTATGGGCTGGGGTCATCAATGTGGCGTTGTGTACGGAGGGTCAGGGGCTGGAGTCATCAACGTGATGATGTGTACAGAGGGTTTGGGGCTGCGTTCCTTCCGTGAGGCATTGTGTATGGGGGGCTAAGGACTGGGGTCGTCCAGTGCACGTTTGGTCTGGGCTTGAGGTCGTCTAGTGTGGTGTTGTATACAGAGGGTCAGGAGCTGGGGTCGTCCAGTGTGATGTGTGCGGAGGGTCAGGGGCTGGAGTCGTCCAGTATGGCGTTGTGTGTGGAGGGTCAGGGACTGGGGTCGTCCTGTGTGGTGTTTTGCGGGGAAGGTCAGGGGCTGGGGTTGTCCAGTGTGGTGTTGTGTATGGAGGATCAGAGGCTGGGGTCGACAAGTGTGTTGTTGTGTGCGGAGGGTCAGGGGCTGGGGTCGTGCAGTTTGGTCTCGTGTGCGGAGGGTCAGGGGCTGGGGTCGTATGGTGTGGTGTTGTATGCGGAGGATAATCGATGGGGTCGTCCAGTGTGGTGTTGTGTACGAAGGGTCAGGGGTTGGGGTCGTCCAGTGTAGTGTTGTGTGTGAAGGGTTAGGGAGTGTGGTCGTACAGTTTAGTGTTGTGTACGGAGAGTCAGGGGCTGGGGTCGTCCAGTGTGATGTTGTGTGCAGAAGTTCAGGGGTTGGAGTCGTCCAGTGTGGTGCTATGTGTGGAGAGTTAGGAACTGTGATCGCACAGTGTGGTCTTGTGTGCCGAGGGCCAGGGGCTGAGATCGTTCGGTGTTGTTGTGTACGGAGGGTCAGGGGACGGGATCGTCTAGTGTGATGTGTGCGGAGGGTCGTCCAGTGTGGTGTTGTGTCTAGTGGGATAGGGACTGTGGTCGTACAGTGTGGTCCTGTGTGCAGAGGGCCAAACTGGGGTCATCCAGATTGGTGTTGTGTACGAAGGGTCAGGGAGTGGTGTCGTCTAGTGTGGTGTTGAATACGAAGGGTCAAGGGCTGGTGTCATCCAGTGTGGTCCTGTGACCGGATGGTCAAGGCTGGGGTCGTCCAGTGTGGTGTTGTGTTCGGAGGGTTGGGGGCTGGGATCGTCTAATGTGGTGTTGTGTGTGGAGGGTCAGGCCCTGTGGTCATCCAGTGTGGTGTTGTGTATGTAGGGTCATGGTCTGGGGTCGTCCAGTGTGAAGTTTGTGGACGGTTAGAGGTTGTGGTCGTCTAGTATGGTGTTCTGTACGGAAGGTCAGGGGCTGGGGTCGTCCAGTGTGATGTGTGCGGAAGGTCAGTGGCTTAGGTCGTCCAGTGTGGTCTTGTGTGCGGAGGGTTAGAGTCTGGGGTCTTCCTGTGTGATGTGTTCAGAGGGTCAGGGGCTGGGGTCGTCCAGTGTGGTGTTGCAAGTGGAAGGTCAGGCCCTGGGGTCGTCCAGTGTGTTAGTTTGAACGGAGGATCAGGGGCTGGGTAAGGATCTTTCTTTTAGACTTAAGCAACGTAAATATAGTATAAGAACAGGACAAGAATCAAATGCCTTAACCAAATGCCTTGCTTAATCACGTTCAAAACTATGATCATTGTAATGACTGGAGTAATGCCTTCTCGCTTACTAATTCTAACTGCAGTGCCACGAGAAATATCACTGAATCTTCTACTATTAGTGAAGGTCTATACAAATTGGATAACTTTATTGTTGATAAAAATTTGTAATCAGTTCACCTTCTTGTCCACATAACAAGTTTATGATACGCTCGTTGTCTGTCTTGAACAATCACTTGTTTACCAAATGGTGTCCTAGCTACGTCTCTTCGTTATATATCAACTGACTGTTATATTTTTTTCTTGTATCTCCCCTGATGATGTGATTAATACACGAAAGTGCGCTTGGGAACTTATTCTTCACTTTCCCAGTGGACTCATAGGAATATACTTAATCACTCGCAAAATTGTGATCCTTTCCAATATATATATATATATATATATATATATATATATATATATATATATATATATATATATATATATATATATATATATATATATATATATATATATATATATATATATTTTTTTTTTTTTTATACTTTGTCGCTGTCTCCCGCGTTTGCGAGGTAGCGCAAGGAAACAGACGAAAGAAATGGCCCAACCCCCCCCCCCCATACACATGTATATACATACGTCCACACACGCAAATATACATACCTACACAGCTTTCCATGGTTTACCCCAGACGCTTCACATGCCTTGATTCAATCCACTGACAGCACGTCAACCCCGGTATACCACATCGCTCCAATTCACTCTATTCCTTGCCCTCCTTTCACCCTCCTGCATGTTCAGGCCCCGATCACACAAAATCTTTTTCACTCCATCTTTCCACCTCCAATTTGGTCTCCCTCTTCTCCTCGTTCCCTCCACCTCCGACACATATATCCTCTTGGTCAATCTTTCCTCACTCATCCTCTCCATGTGCCCAAACCACTTCAAAACACCCTCTTCTGCTCTCTCAACCACGCTCTTTTTATTTCCACACATCTCTCTTACCCTTACGTTACTCACTCGATCAAACCACCTCACACCACACATTGTCCTCAAACATCTCATTTCCAGCACATCCATCCTCCTGCGCACAACTCTATCCATAGCCCACGCCTCGCAACCATACAACATTGTTGGAACCACTATTCCTTCAAACATACCCATTTTTGCTTTCCGAGATAATGTTCTCGACTTCCACACATTCTTCAAGGCCCCAGAATTTTCGCCCCCTCCCCCACCCTATGATCCACTTCCGCTTCCATGGTTCCATCCGCTGCCAGATCCACTCCCAGATATCTAAAACACTTCACTTCCTCCAGTTTTTCTCCATTCAAACTCACCTCCCAATTGACTTGACCCTCAACCCTACTGTACCTAATAACCTTGCTCTTATTCACATTTACTCTTAACTTTCTTCTTCCACACACTTTACCAAACTCAGTCACCAGCTTCTGCAGTTTCTCACATGAATCAGCCACCAGCGCTGTATCATCAGCGAACAACAACTGACTCACTTCCCAAGCTCTCTCATCCCCAACAGACTTCATACTTGCCCCTCTTTCCAAAACTCTTGCATTTACCTCCCTAACAACCCCATCCATAAACAAATTAAACAACCATGGAGACATCACACACCCCTGCCGCAAACCTACATTCACTGAGAACCAATCACTTTCCTCTCTTCCTACACGTACACATGCCTTACATCCTCGATAAAAACTTTTCACTGCTTCTAACAACTTTCCTCCCACACCATATATTCTTAATACCTTCCACAGAGCATCTCTATCAACTCTATCATATGCCTTCTCCAGATCCATAAATGCTACATACAAATCCATTTGCTTTTCTAAGTATTTCTCACATACATTCTTCAAAGCAAACACCTGATCCACACATCCTCTACCACTTCTGAAACCACACTGCTCTTCCCCAATCTGATGCTCTGTACATGCCTTCACCCTCTCAATCAATACCCTCCCATATAATTTACCAGGAATACTCAACAAACTTATACCTCTGTAATTTGAGCACTCACTCTTATCCCCTTTGCCTTTGTACAATGGCACTATGCACGCATTCCGCCAATCCTCAGGCACCTCACCATGAGTCATACATACATTAAATAACCTTACCAACCAGTCAACAATACAGTCACCCCCTTTTTTAATAAATTCCACTGCAATACCATCCAAACCTGCTGCCTTGCCGGCTTTCATCTTCCGCAAAGCTTTTACTACCTCTTCTCTGTTTACCAAATCATTTTCCCTAACCCTCTCACTTTGCACACCACCTCGACCAAAACACCCTATATCTGCCACTCTATCATCAAACACATTCAACAAACCTTCAAAATACTCACTCCATCTCCTTCTCACATCACCACTACTTGTTATCACCTCCCCATTTGCGCCCTTCACTGAAGTTCCCATTTGCTCCCTTGTCTTACGCACTTTATTTACCTCCTTCCAGAACATCTTTTTATTCTCCCTAAAATTTAATGATACTCTCTCACCCCAACTCTCATTTGCCCTTTTTTTCACCTCTTGCACCTTTCTCTTGACCTCCTGTCTCTTTCTTTTATACATCTCCCACTCAATTGCATTTTTTCCCTGCAAAAATCGTCCAAATGCCTCTCTCTTCTCTTTCACTAATACTCTTACTTCTTCATCCCACCACTCACTACCCTTTCTAATCAACCCACCTCCCACTCTTCTCATGCCACAAGCATCTTTTGCGCAATCCATCACTGATTCCCTAAATACATCCCATTCCTCCCCCACTCCCCTTACTTCCATTGTTCTCACCTTTTTCCATTCTGTACTCAGTCTCTCCTGGTACTTCCTCACACAGGTCTCCTTCCCAAGCTCACTTACTCTCACCACCCTCTTCACCCCAACATTCACTCTTCTTTTCTGAAAACCCATACAAATCTTCACCTTAGCCTCCACAAGATAATGATCAGACATCCCTCCAGTTGCACCTCTCAGCACATTAACATCCAAAAGTCTCTCTTTCGCACGCCTGTCAATTAACACGTAATCCAATAACGCTCTCTGGCCATCTCTCCTACTTACATAAGTATACTTATGTATATCTCGCTTTTTAAACCAGGTATTCCCAATCATCAGTCCTTTTTCAGCACATAAATCTACAAGCTCTTCACCATTTCCATTTACAACACTGAACACCCCATGTATACCAATTATTCCCTCAACTGCCACATTACTCACCTTTGCATTCAAATCACCCATCACTATAACCCGGTCTCGTGCATCAAAACCACTAACACACTCATTCAGCTGCTCCCAAAACACTTGCCTCTCATGATCTTTCTTCTCATGCCCAGGTGCATATGCACCAATAATCACCCACCTCTCTCCATCAACTTTCAGTTTTACCCATATTAATCGAGAATTTACTTTCTTACATTCTATCACATACTCCCACAACTCCTGTTTCAGGAGTATTGCTACTCCTTCCCTTGCTCTTGTCCTCTCACTAACCCCTGACTTTACTCCCCAGACATTCCCAAACCACTCTTCCCCTTTACCCTTGAGCTTCGTTTCACTCAGAGCCAAAACATCCAGGTTCCTTTCCTCAAACATACTACCTATCTCTCCTTTTTTCACATCTTGGTTACATCCACACACATTTAGGCACCCCACTCTGAGCCTTCGAGGAGGATGAGCACTCCCCGCGTGACTCCTTCTTCTGTTTCCCATTTTAGAAAGTTAATACAAGGAGGGGAGGATTTCTGGGCCCCGCTCCGTTCCCTTTTAGTCGCTTTCTACGACAGCGAGGTCACGTGGGAAATATTCTTTCCCCCCATCCCGGGATTATACACAACACACACAACACCCCCAAATATTCATAGAAAAAAAAATAAGAAACAATTTTGGAAAAATGAAACTTCTAGCTTGAAAGAATTATAAATTTTATATATATATTATTTATATATATATTATATTTATACTATATATTATTATATTAATTAATAATATATTATATTAAAAAATATTTTACTATAACATATAAAATATTGTATTCAACAAACCCAAAGCCAGGGATTTTCCCGGCGGAATGCTAACCGTTGGCTAAAGGGCCCATGTTTGTATGTATTTTGAAAGGGGCGCGTTTCTATGCACTTTTATTTGTTTAATATTAAATTTTTATATTTATTATCTATATATATATATATATATATTATAAATATATATATATATATTTTTATATATATATTTTTTTTTTTTTTTTTTTTTTTTTTTTTTCAATTTTGCCTTTTCCCCGCGTTAGGGGGTAGCGTTAAAAAACGAGGATGGGCCTTTTTTGGCTTCCTCCCCTGGCCCCCTCTTTTCCCTTCTTTTGGAAATTAAAAAAAAAAAACGGGGAGGGGAGGTTTTTCCCCCCCCCGCCCCCTCCCCTTTTAGCCCCTTTTGGGGGACACGAGGGTTTCGGGGGAAAGTTTTCTTAATCCTACCCCCAGGGAAAATATTATATAAAAATATATATTATTTTTTTTTTTTCATACATTCGCTTTTTCCCCCGCGATAGCGAGGTCGGTTAAAAACGAGGAGGGGCCCTTTGGGGGAAAATATCCTCACCTGGCCCCTTTCTGTTCTTTTTTTGGGAAAAAAAAAAAAAAAAAAAAAAAAAAAAAACGAGAGGGAGGGATTCCCCCCCCCCGCCCCCTTTCCCATTTTTTTAGTCCCCCTTTTCGACCGCGGGGAATACGTGGGAAGTTTTTTTCCCCCTATCCCATATAGATAGTAGATGATAGATAGACAGATAGATAGAGATGCTCTGTGGAAGGTATTAAGAATATATGGTGTGGGAGGCAAGTTGTTAGAAGCAGTGAAAAGTTTTTATCGAGGATGTAAGGCATGTGTACGTGTAGAAGAGAGGAAAGTGATTGGTTCTCAGTGAATGTAGGTTTGCGGCAGGGGTGTGTGATGTCTCCATGGTTCTTTAATTTGTTATGGATGGGTTGTTAGGGAGGTGAATGCAAGAGTTTTGGAAAGAGGGGCAATTATGCAGTCTGTTGGGGAATGAGAGGCTTGGGAAGTGAGTCAGTTGTTGTTCTGATTAATACAGCGCTGGTGGCTGATTCATGTGAGAGACTGCAGAGCTGGTGACTGAGTTTGGTAAAGTGTGTGAAAGAAGAAAGTTAGAGTAAACGTAAACAAGAGCAAGGTTATCAGGTACAGTAGGGTTGAGGGTCAAGTCAATTGGGAGGTAAGTTTGAATGGGGGGGGGAAAACTGGAGGAAGTGAAGTGTTTTAGATATCTGCGAGTGGATCTGGCAGCGGATGGAACCATGGAAGCGAAAGTGACTCATAGGGGGGGGGGGGCGATAATTCTGGGAGCCTTGAAGAATGTTTGGAAGTCGGAGCAAACATTATTCGGAAAGCAAAAACTGGGTATATTTGAGGAATAGTGGTTCAGTAATGTTGTACGGTTGCGAGGCGTGGGCTATGGATAGAGTTTGTGCGCAACGAGGATGGATGTGCTGGAAATGAGATATTTGAGGACAATATGTGGTGTGAGGTGGTTTGATCGAGTTAAGTAATGTAAGGGTAGAGAGATGTTGGACATAAAAAGCGTTGGTGAGAGAGCAGAGAGGGTGTTTTGAAATGGTTTGGTCACATGGAGAGAATGAGAGGAAAGATTGACCAAGAGGATATATGTTTCAAGGTGGAGGGAACGAGGAGAAGTGGGAGGACCTAATGGAGGTGGAAAGATGGAGTGAAAAAGATTTTGAGTGATCGGGGCTGAACATGCAGGAGGGTTTAAAGGCGTGCAAGGAATAGAGTGAATTGGAACAAATGTGGTACACGGGGTCGAGTGCTGTCAATGGATTCAACCAGGATATGTGAGCGTTGGGGTAAACATGGAAAGTTCTGTGGGGGCCGGATGTGGAAAGGGAGCTGTGGTTTCGGTGCATTATTAATGACAGCTATAGACTGGTGTGATACAAATGGGGCCTTGTTGTCTTTTCCTAGCGCTACCCGGCACACATGAGGGGGGAAGGGCTTTGTTATTCTATGTGTGCCGAGGTGGCGATGGAATAAAATAAAGGAGACAGTATCAATTATGTACATGTTGTGTATGTGTATATGTCTGTGTGTTGTATATATATGTGTACTTTGAGATGTATGGTATGTATAGTTGCGTGTGTGGACGTGTTATGTATATACATGTTACGTGGGTGGGTTGGGCCATTTCTTTCGTCTGTTTCCTTGCGTACCTCGCTAACGCGGGAGACAGCGACAAAGCAAAAAAAAAAAAAAAAAAAAAAAATATAATATATATATATATATATATATATAATATATATATATATTTATTATATATATATATATATATATGAACTGTAAACCGTAGAGATGTTTTTGCACTGTCATTCAGTACGCAGGGATGACCACCAAAGATGCGATCGCTAGTCATGTCATGAAGTGATCATCCCATAGATCTTGAAAATCCCGTTATTTATACCGCTCTGCTGATTATGGCACACGCTAATACTAGTAACTTTAATTGTGTCCCAAGGCAATTTCTAGAGCCTATCCTATCTTGACCAAGTCATTTGAGAGAATTGACAAAACACGAAAACGTAAAAAAGTCGTTCAAGACACCATCCAGCTACCAGGTCAAACCCACGACACGTGATCCGCCCTTAACCGCTCTTCCTTACAGCGGTTACTGGCAGACAAAGCAGACAGTGCTTGGTCTATAAAGATTGGTGTTGGACGGCGGGGAGTCAAGTGTGATGTTGGGATTAAAATAACTTTTTAAGTATGGCACCTGCGAGGAGGATTGTTCTCACGAAATATGTCCACATGTATGGAAAGATGACATTCTAAATAAAGGTGTTATGAACTCTATTGAAGTGCGATTTCAATTACATATATATATATATATATATATATATTACTATATATATATATATCTATATATATATATATATATATTTATATATATATATATTTATATATATTTATTATATATATATTTATATATATATATATATATAATCCTGGGAGATAGAGGATTAAGAATACTTCCCACGTATTCCCTGCGTTCGTAGAAGGCGACTAACTGGGGTGGAGCGGGGGCTGAAATCCTCCCTTTCTCGTTTTTTTTTTTTTATTTATTTCCATAAAACGAACAGGAACGGGGCAGGTTGTATTCCCTCAAAGGCCCGTCCCTTCTGTTCTTAATGCTACCTCGTAAACGCGGGAAATGGCGAATCGTTAAAGAAAAGATTATATATATATATGTATATATTATATATATAATTATATATTATATTATATATAGTATATATCTATATATATATATATATAATATATTTATATAATTATTATATGTGTGTGTGTGTGTGATGTGTGTGTGTGTGTGAGGTGGTTTTTTTGGCAGATGAGTTTCATGGGTCATAAATTTCCCGAACTTTTTATCCTTTCTTCCTTTTGTGTAGTGTACCCTTTCCCCCGCCGCAGGTACGGGGAAAAAAAAATTTTTCTTTTTTTCTCTTGGTCTTTCCCCTCTATCTTTTTGTACTCTTTCAGTTGGCGTTTTTCCCCTGCAATACCCAATATATGCAAATTTTTGTTTTCACTCCATAACTTAAGTTCACTCCTTTTATCTTTTCTTCATGAAAAGTCTTTTTGTTTTTAATGTTATATCCAGCTTACCTTCGCTATTCTTCTGTTGTACTTAAGTTGATTTTATAATAGTTATTTGTCTTTTGTGTTCAAGATTCATGTTCGTGGAGCATACAGGACTAGTCTACATATTAAATCTTTCGGTATCATTTCTGGGTCTCTGGTTAGCAGCCTTATCGCTTTGATGTATTTTGCACTGTCTACAGCAGTTATGCCCCTTGCTTCCTTTGATATGATCTACATTGCAAAATGTAATTCTTCGTAAAACTCGAAATGCTTTACCTCTCCAATTTGCAGTGTGAATAGTATTTGGTCCTCATTGCTTCCTCGCTATTGTTTATTTCTTTCGTTTGACACGTTCATTTTCATTCAGTACGTACTTATGCTACCAGATCTACCTACCTTTGGTAACAAAAGCTCTGTCATCAGCAAGTATGATAGCTTTGTTAAGTTCTCTCCTCACTCTTATCACTTGTCGAGGTTTGGAAATATTTTTCTTTCCTCCGCTCCAGAGTAAATGTGAAAATTATTGGGAAAAGGGATTCGCCCTCTCATGAATCCACTTATCAATTACTCTAGGAAATGATTCCCTCATCAACAATCCGAATGCTAAGAATCTGGCTAAGATGTAGCTGCTTAACAATCACTGTCGTAGTCTGACAAGATATAGCTGTTAACAACATTATAACAATCTGACCATTTAACAAGAGGTGCTTAACAACCATTATAACAGTCTGATCATAACTTACTGACTATCAGTACGTATCAGTCTCAACATAATTTATTTCCATAGCAGCCATTGTAACAGTCTGACTAAGATATTGTATTTTGAAAATCATTGTGACGGTCTGGTCAATATATTGCCACTTAACAACCATTGTAACTGTCTGACCAAGACATAGCTGATTGACAACCATTGTAACAGTCTGTCCAAGATGCAGCTACACAATTACTGTAACAGTCTGACACGATACTGCTGCTAAACAACCATTAACAAGTCTTATCAGATATAGGTGCTTAACAACCATTATAACAGTTCTAACCAAGATAGAGCTAGCTGCTTGCAACCATCTTAATAGTTTGACCAAGATATAGCTGCTTCATAGCCCAATTTTGACAGTCTGACCCAGATATAGCTACTTAACAATACCATTATAACAGTTTGACCAAGATATAGCTGCTTAAACAAAACCATTGTAACAGTTTGTATGAATATGATACTTAACAACACATTCAACAATCTATTGAAAGCTTTGTAAACAGACCAGCAGTCTGGGAGCACTGAAGAATGTATGGAAAGGGAGTCGTTATCTGGGAGGCGGGAAGGGGTATGTTTGAAGGAATTGTTAGTCCCAACAATCTCGTGTGGATGCGAGACAAGGGCTGTAGATAAGACTGTTCGCAGAAGGTTGTGTTGGAAGTGAAAGGTTGAGAAAAATTATGTGGTGTGAGTGGTTTGACCGAGTAAGTAATGAAAGAGAGATGTGGTTGTGTAGTAATAAAAAGAGTGTAGTTGAGAGAGCAGAAGAGGGTGGGTTGAAATGGTTATGACAAATGAAGAGAATGAGTGAGGAAAGGTTACAAAGAAGATATATGTGTTAGAAGTACGTAGAGGAAAAAGGAGAACGGGGAGACGAAATTGGGAGGGAAGGATGGAGTGAAAAAGGTTTTGAGCAATCGGGACTGAACATACAGGAAAGTGAAAGGCGTGCACGGGATATAGTTACGCTTCACATTGCTATACTGGGGATCGACGTGCTATCAATGGGCTGAACCAGGGCATGTGAGCGTCCGGGGTAAATTAGGGAAATGTCTTATGGGGCATGATTGTGGATAGAGAGCTGAGGTTTCGGAGAAGAGGGAAAAGAGGATATGATGTGTGTGAGAAGAGGGTGATGAAAGTAGTGAGCTTGAAAAAAAGATTTGTGTGAAGAAATACCCGGAGTCAAACTATTTGAATTTAAGATGGCAAAAGGTAAGAGTAAGCAAAACTAGGGTAATGGGTGATGAATGGGAGGTATTTAGAGATGGAGTGCGAGACAGTGTGTGGCATGCTAAAAGTTGGAGGTGGGCAGGTGAGAAAGGGTCTTAAGTGGAGGATGGCGAAATAAAGTTACTAGTGAAAGAGAAGAGAGAGGTGCATGGCCACACGTAAGGGATGGAAGGTCAAGAGGAAGGTAGAGATGGGCTGAAAAGAGAGGAAGAGAGAGTTTGAGTGAAGAGTGTCCACAAATTTCTGGCAGAATATTTTGGAGAGAGGTTAATAGTGTGATAAAAACAAGAGAACAAATGGGAACATCGGTGAAGGGGGCAAATGGAAAAATGATAAGAGGCTTGATGAGGTTAGGAAGAGATGGAGTGAATATTTTGATAGTTTGTTAAGTATTTTTGATGATAGGGAGGCAGATGTAGAGTGTTTTGGTCGGTGGAGGCACGCTAAGTGAGCGAGTCATGGCAAGCGGTTTAGAGAAGAGTGAAGAGGCGGTGAATCCTTGCTAAGATTGAAATGGGGCAAGGCGGCGGAGTATTACCGTTGCAGATTAATTATTTTGGAAGGTGGTGACTGTGTTATTGATTTGTTAGTTAGGATTTTCACTGTATGTATAGATCATAGTGAGGTGCTAAGTATTGGTTGAAATACATGTGACATCCCAGTGTATACAGGAAAAAAGGGGGCAAAGGTGAGTGTCTGAATTACATGGGCATGAGTTTGTTGAGTGTTCTTGGTAAGATGTAAGAAGAGTGTGATGGACAGGGTGGAGACACGCACAAAGCATCAGATAGGGAGGATCAACGTGGTTTCGTTAGTGGAAGAGGAACTGTGGATCAGGTGTTTCGTCTGGGGAATATGTGTGAGAATACTAGAAGAAAAAAAGAAATTGTATGTCATCTATGGATCTGGAGAAAGTATATGGTCGGGTTGTCAGAAATGATCTATGGAAGGTGTTATGAATTTTTGGTGTGGGAGGAAAGCTCTTAGAAGCGCGGAGAAGGATGAAGATGAAGATGCCATGCCTGTTATTTTGATTATGGACTTGCGTGGTGAGGGAAATATAAATGCAAGGGTCTTGGAGGATGGGCAGGCGGATGAGGGGCCTGGGATGTGGTCGGTTGTTGCTGTGTGGGTGAAAAACTGCAGAAGTTGAGGTCTTGGTTTTGGAGCGTGTATAAGAGTGTGTGATGAAAGAGACAGCTGAAAGTAATAAGGATCAAGTCTCAATGTTATTAGGTTAATGTTTGCAAGGATGCGAAGCATGGGTGTGAAAAAGTGTTGGAAATGAAATGTTGAGGACAATATGTGCCGCGATGGAGAGTTGATCGAGAAAGTAACGATAGGATAAGAACGAAGTGTGGCGGGGGTGACAAGAAAAGTATGATTGAGGAAAGTTGAAGAGGATGTAATGAAATGATATTCTATATATGGAGAGATAAATGAGAGGTTAGTTAACAAATAAGTATGTTATATACGTCAGAAGTGGAGGAAACAAGAGAAAAGGGAGACATACTGAAGGAGGAAGGATGGAAGGGACATATTTTTGGTGCTCGGGGATCTGAACATACTGGAGGGTGGTAGGCTTGCACGGCAAAGTTGTGAATAGGATGGTGGAAGTGGTATTACAAGGAGCAAACCACGGAAATGTCTGTAGTGGTGGTTGTGGATGGGATGTGTGTCTTCGGTACATTACAGATGAAAGCTAGGAAAGAGTGTAGACAAAAAAGTGTATTTCGTATATATTTTGGGATTGTGGTCTCAAACATTGTATGGTGGTGGTAACATCTGAGTTAGTGGAGCATTGTTTGGTGCTTGCCCATCGTTTCTGTGTGCATAATTTTGTCGGTGTTATTTTTGCTGGGGGGTGCAGGGAAAACTGAGAGAGGTAGGTGAAAAAGTCATAGCGTTAGAGGTGAAGTCGTTGCAAGTGCTCTGGCTTAGTAGCTAGCTATAAAACTGGCCAGTAACTTTTACTATTGTTATAAAGGGTGATGTAGGTAATAATTTCTGTGATGATGATGAGTCGAGCAATGACTAATGCTTTGCTGATGTTACTGTCATAGTACTGAGAGGCAGAGCTGTTGGTTGGTTGAAAACCGTCTCCGATATGTTGTATGAGATGAGCGCGTAGTGTGGTGGTGAGTTTGGGTCTTAAAAGCAATTGCTGTTTGGGTGAGATGGTGTGTGTCTGTGTGTGTGTGCCAAGTGAGCATTTCTTCCTTGAGGCTCAGTTGCTGTTGTTAACGATACCTTGTCATATGGATGTTATATGTGCATGGTGTTAATGTGCTGAGGCAGGGAAAGGGGACGATTTGTAGGGTTTTGAGAAGAGAGAGAGAATGTGTTATATATGCATATATCTATTATATATATATATATTATATAATATATATATATATATATATATATATATATATATTATATATATACATATCGCTACCTCGCAAACGCGGGAGACGGCGGACAATGAAAAAAAAAAATATATGTATATCATCCCTGGGGGGTAGGGGAGTAAGAATCCTTCCCACGTATTCCCTGCGTGTTGCGTAGAAGGCGACTAAAAGGGGAGGGAGCGGGTTGCTGGAAATTCTCCACCATTGTTTTTTTTTTTTAACTTTATAAAGAAGGAACAGGAGGGGGCCAGGTGAGGATATTCCCTCAAGGTCAGTGCTTGTTCTTAACGCTACCTTGCTAACGCGGGAAAATAGAGAATAGTTTGAAAGAAAAAAAGAATTATATATATATATTATATATAATAATATATATATTATATTATATATATATATATATTATATATATATATATATAATTAAGGTATTAAGAATTTGGTGTGGGAGCAAGTTGTTAGAAGCAGTGAAACAGTTTTTATCGAGGATGTAAAGGCATGTGTACGTGTAGGAAGAGAGGAAAGTGATTCGTTCTCAGTGAATGTAGGTTCGCGGGCAGGGGTGTGTGATGTCCCCATGGTTTTTTTAATTTGTTTATGGATGGGTGTTAGGGGGGGGAATGCAAGTTTTAAAAGAGGGGCAAGTTTTAAAAGTTTTTGGGGGGGAGAGAGAGCGGGGGGAAAGGGTAGCAGTTGTTGTTCGTAGAACAGCGCTGGGGGTTTGATTTGTAAAAAAATGCAAAAGCTGGGTGGTTTGGTAAAGTGTGTGAAAGAAAGAAGAGTAAATTGTGAAAAGACCCAGGTTTTGGACGGGGTGGGTTGAGGGTCAAGTCAATTGGGGGGGTGGTTTGGATGGGGGGGGAAAAATGGGGGAAAGTGAAGTGTTTTGATTCGGGGAGTGGTTTCTGGCAGCTTTTGGAACAGGGAAAGCGGAAGGGGAAATCTGGGTGGGGGGGGGGCGAAATTTGGGGCCCTTAAAGGGAATGGTGGAAGTCGAGAAATTTTGGGGGAAGAAAAAAGGGGTTTGTTTAAAGGGAAATGTGGCTCCAACAATGTTTTGGGTGGAGGGTGGACTATGGATAGAGTTGTGCGAGGAGGATGGTTTGTGCTGAAATGAGTGTTTGGGACAATTGTGGTGGAGGGGGTTTGTCGAGTAAGAATTTGGGTGAGGATGTGTGGAAAAAAAAGAGGGGGTTTGGAGGCGAAGAGGTGTTTTGAAATGGTTTGGGAAAATGGAGGAATGAGGGGGAAAAGTTGACCGAGGATATAGTGTCGGGGTGGGGGGGAAAGGGGGAAAAAGGGGAGACCAAATTGGAGGTGGAAAAGAGGAGTGAAAAAGTTTTGTGTGTCGGGGCTTGAACTGCGGGGGTGAAGGGGGGAGGAATAGAGTAAATTGGGGCGATGTGGTATCCCGGGGTTTGAGTGTGTCAGTGGATTGAATAAAGGGCAGTGAAGGTTGGGGTAAACCGGAAACTGGTAGGTTGTATATTGGTGTGTGGAGTATGTAATCATGTTTGGGGGGGGTTGGGCTATTTTTTTTTGTGTTTCCTTGGCTACCTGCAAACGCGGGGGGGACAGCACAAAGCAAAAAAAAGAGAAAAAAAAAAAAAATATATATTTTAAATATATATAAGGCATGTAAAAGGTCTGGGGTAAACCATAAAAGTGTGTGGGATGTTTTTGCGGTGGGAGTGTGTATTTAATGGTAGGGGGGGGGGGGCCATTTCTTTCTTTGTTCCTTGCGTACCGCAAACGGGGGAGACAGCGAAAAGTATAAAAAAAAAAAAAAAAAAAAAAAAATTTAATATATGTTTTATATATTTTTTTTATATATTTATATATTAAATTATGTGTGTATTATTATATATTATATATATATATATATATTTTATTATTTAAATTTTATATATATATTTTATATATATATTATATTATATATTTTTTTTTTTTTTTTTTTTTTTTTATCTTTTGCCTTTTTCCGATTTGGAGGTGCTTTAAAGAAAAAAGGGGGACTGGGTTAGAGGAAACCCTCCCCGGGCCCCCCTTCCTTTTCCCTTCTTTTGGAAAAATTAAAAAAAAACGAGAGGGGGTTTTCCCAGAACCCCCCCCCTTTTTGTCGCCTTTACGACCGCAGGGAATCGGGGGTATTCTTTTCCCCTACCCCCAGGGAAAAAAATATTTATATATAATATATTATTATTTTATATTATATTTAAATATACACCCCCTGTACACACACCTTGTTCCCTTCAACCCCACCCCGGGGCCATCCCCCCCACAACCCCACAAGGGCAGGCTTGCTCCCCCTGCTTCAGCAAAGGGGCACAAAGGAAGAGACAAAAAAGGCCCCTTCATTCAACCCCGTCATAGCTGTTTAAATAATGAAATATTAATGGACCAGGCTTTTTGATGTTTCAGCAGGATATAAGTAAAACCAAGAAAACCATGAATCTTCAGAAAATAAGAATGTCTATATTTATGTCTCCCAAAGGTATTTCTAATTGAGCGAGCATTAATCCCCGCCCACGAAAAAAATTTTATCATTCAAAAATATTTACACTATTAAGGTATTTCCCCACATAAAAATGGGGCCCGGCCCACTCTGTAAAAAAAGCAGGTGCATGAACCTTTGGGGGTTAGTCCGATTATACAATCAGACCCCACAAACCAGTTAAGCTAAAGTAACCAAAAAAATAATTGGGAGTGTTTTTTATTTATCGCTCTTAAAACATTTTTTGTGGGGGAGGCATCCGAAGAGCAGATGAAGTATAAATGGAATGTGTGTGGGAGGACTTTCGAGTTGCACAAAGCTAAGATTTTGGGGGGGGGGATCATCATTTGGGGAGAAACAAAGTGCCCCCGGTAACCCTGCACTTGTGAAACTAGGGCCCGAGGATTTGAGCTGGTCAATACTGTCCATTGGGGGGAGGGGGTTTGAATAATTGCTGTGGTGTTGTATGGTTTATATATATTATATATATATATATTTTTTTATATAATATAATATTATGTTATATATATATATATATATATATATATATATATATATTATTATATATATATATATATTTTATATATATATAATTTATATATATATATATATATATATATATACATATATATATTATATATATATAATTTTATATATTTTTTATATATAAAAATATATATTTTATATAATATATATATATTATATATATTATATATTTTTATTTTAAACTTCCTTAAAAATGATTTTGTTTGAGATAATCTTCTGACTTCCCCCCTTTTTTTTAAGGTTTGGTTTTCCCCCATCCCCCCCCTTATGATTCACTTCGTTCCCCAGGGGTTTTCCACCCGCAGAGACCCATCCCAGATATCTAAAAACTTTACTTCCTCCAGTTTTTCCCCCATTAAAACTACTCCCTTGATCCCCCCTCAAACCCTATGTCCTAATAACCTGGCTTTTTACATTTCTCTTAACTTTTTTTCACCCATTAAAAAAATTTCAGTCCCCAAACTTCTGCAGTTTTCACATGAACCCGAAAACAGCGCTGTATCATCAGCGAACAACAATGACTCATTTTTCAAGCTTTATCCCAAAGGACTGATATTCCCCTTTTCCAAAATTTGCATTCACCCCTAAAAAACCCCATTATTAAAAAAATTAAAAAAACCATGGGGACATCACCCCCCCTGCCGAAAACCTCTTTTCAGGGAAACCCAAAATCCTTTCCTCTTTTTCTCCCCGTAACTTGCCTTACCCCTCGAAAAAAAACTTTTCACGTTCTAACAATTTGGCCCCCAAACCCCATATTTCTAGTCCTTCCGAACCCATCGTATCAACTCTTCATTTTTAACCCTTTCCAGTCCTTTAAATGCTAAAAAAAAAATTCATTGCTTTTTAAGTATTTCTCAATACTTTCTTAAAAGCAAAAAACTAAACCCACACATCCTCTCCCTTCTGAAAACACTGCTTTCCCCCAATTGATGCTTTGTACATCCCTTACATTAAATAAAACACCCCCCAATCCCAATTTTTCCAAAGGAATACTAAAAAAAAAACTTATACCTCTGTAATTTGGCACTCATTTTTCCCCTTTCCCTTTTTGTACCATGGCATATGCAACTTTCCCGCCAATCTTGGGCCCCTACCATGAATCTACTACTTAAAATAATTCCCACCAGTCAAAATACAGTCCCCCCATTTTTTTTTAAAAATTCCATTGCAAAACCACCCCAAACCTGCTGCCTTCCCGGCTTTACTTCCCCAAAGTTTATCCCTCTTCTCTGTTAAAATCTTTTTTCATACCCCTTTCATTTGCACCCATGCCCAAAAAAACCCTTATCGCCACTCATCTCAAACACATTCAAAAAACCTTAAAAAATACCCCCTCCTTCTACATCACCAGGGTTGTTACCCCTTTCCCCCCTTCACTTAAGTTACATTTGTTTTATATCCCCATTTTTTACCTTTCCCAGAATCTTTTTATTTTCCCAAAAAAATTTTTTGGGTTTCTCTACCCTAACTTATTTGCCTCTTTTTCACCCCTTGCACCTTTCTCTTGACTCCCGCCTCTTTTTTTTATACATTCCCACTATTTGCATTTTTCGCAAAAATCGTCCCAATTTTCCTTTCTTTCTCTTTCCCAAAAAAATTTTTACTTCTTTATCCCACCACTCTACCTTTTAATCAAAACCCCTCCCCCCGTTCTCCACGTCTCCCCGGTTTGCGAGGTTTGCGCAAGGAAACAAACGGAAAAAATGGCAACCCCTTCCCCCTAACTGTATATTTATAAACGTCCCCACACGCAAATAATATACCCTACATCTCAATTTTCAAAATTTTTATATACACAACGACCATACTATTTACACATGCACCAATTTACATGTTGCCTTTTTTATTACCATCGCCACCTCGCCCCCTGGATAAATCCCCCCCCCATATGTGTGCGAAAGGGAGGCTAGGAAAGAGAACAAAGCCCCCTTTTGTTCCCTCAGTCTCTAGCTGTCATGCCCAAAAAATGCCCGAAACCCAGCTCCTTTCCCCAAAACCCGGCCCCACAGACTCTCCCTGGTTTAAACCCCGAGTTCCATGCCCTGATTCAATCTTGGGCAAAACGTTTGACCCCGGGATCAAAAATCGATTAAAAATTACTTTATTCCCTTTCCCGCTTTACCCTCCTGCATGTTCAGGCCCGATCATAAAATCTTTTTCATTCATCTTTCCACTCCCAATTTTGGGGTATTTCCTGTTCCTCCACCCCCGACACTATACCTCTTTGGTCCCAAACTTCCCCACTCATTCTCTCCAAAGTGCTAGAATTTCCAAAACCCCCTTTTGCTTTATTCCAACAAAATTTTCCCTTTTAAATTTTTAAATCGATCAACCATCACACCCCAATTGCCCTCAAACAAATTCCCTTTCCAGCAATCCACCCCCCTTTCGCAACCTTTTCCATATCCCCCGACTGCAACAAAAAAATTGTTGGAACCACGATTCCCCCCTAATAGCCTTTTTGATTTTGGAGATTTGTTTCGACTTCCATACTTTTTCAAGGGGTCCCGGATTTTCGCCCCTCCCCCCCCCTTATTCACTTCCCTTCCATGGTTCCCTATGTGGTAGGGTTTCCCCTCCCCGTTCTAAAAACTTTCCTTCCCCCGTTTTTTTTCCCCTTCAAACTTCCTTCAATAACTTACCTCAACCTATGCACCTTTTTAAATTGTTTATACATTTGTCTTAATTTCTTCTTTACAACTTTATAATCAGTCACCCGCTTCTGCAGTTTCTCTATGAATCACCACCCGCGCTGTATCATCAGCTAAAAAAAACTGGGGCTCACTTCCCAAGCTTCTTCCCCAACGATGCATACTTGCCCTCTTTCCCAAAAAATCTTGCTTCACCCCCCTAACAAAAACCCCCCATAACAAATAAACAACCATGGGACATCACACACCTGCCGCAAACCCACATTCACTGAGAACCCAATCACTTTCCTCTCTTCCTACAGTAACAGGGTTACATCCTTTGATAAAAACTTTTCATGCTTTTAACAAATTGACCCAGACCAATATTTTAATACCTTAAGAGTTCCATAATTTATCCCTATGCCCTTCAAGATTCTAAATGTAAAATAAAATCCATTTGCTTTTTAAGTATTTTCCGATTTTCCCCCAAGGAAAACCTGAAACCAACATCCCCTACCATTTTTGAAACAA
>NC_092236.1:39125332-39150332 GCF_036320965.1 Panulirus ornatus
TGAGGTGGTTTGATCGAGCAAGTAACGTAAGGGTGAGAGAGATGTGTGGAAATAAAAAGAGCATGGTTGAGAGAGCAGAAGAGGGTGTTTTGAAATGATTTGGGCACATGGAGAGAATGAGTGAGGAAAGATTGTCCAAGAGGATATATGTGTCCCAGGTGGAGGGAACGAGAAGTGGGAGACCAAATTGAGGTGGAAAGATGGAGTGAAAAAGATTTTTTGTGATCGGGGCCTCAACATGCAGGACGGTGAAGGGAGGGCAAGGAATAGAGTGAATTGGATCGATGTGGTATACCGGGGTTGACGTGCTGTCAGTGGATTGAATCAGGGCATGTGAAGCGTCTGGGGTAAACCATGGAAAGCTGTGTAGGTATGTATATTTGCGTGTGTGGACGTATGTATATACAACTCTATCATATGCCTTCTCCAGATCCATAAATGCTACATACAAATCCATTTGCTTTTCTAAGTATTTCTCACATACATTCTTCAAAGCAAACACCTGATCCACACATCCTCTACCACTTCTGAAACCGCACTGCTCTTCCCCAATCTGATGCTCTGTACATGCCTTCACCCTCTCAATCAATACCCTCCCATATAATTTACCAGGAATACTCAACAAACTTATACCTCTGTAATTTGAGCACTCACTCTTATCCCCTTTGCCTTTGTACAATGGCACTATGCACGCATTCCGCCAATCCTCAGGCACCTCACCATGAGTCATACATACATTAAATAACCTTACCAACCAGTCAACAATACAGTCACCCCCTTTTTTAATAAATTCCACTGCAATACCATCCAAACCTGCTGCCTTGCCGGCTTTCATCTTCCGCAAAGCTTTTACTACCTCTTCTCTGTTTACCAAATCATTTTCCCTAACCCTCTCACTTTGCACACCACCTCGACCAAAACACCCTATATCTGCCACTCTGTCATCAGACACATTCAACAAACCTTCAAAATACTCATTCCATCTCCTTCTCACATCACATATATATATATATATATATATATATATATATATATATATATATATATATATATATATATATATATATATATATATATATATATATATTTTTTTTTTTTTTTCTTCTTTTTTTTTTTCCAAGGGGTTCACGGGAAAATGAAACACGAAAAGTTCCCAAGTGCACTTTCGTGTAATAATCACATCGTCAGGGGAAACACAAGTGAGAAATATAACAGTCAGTTGATATACATCGAAGAGACGAAGCTAGGACGCCATTTGGTAAACATGTGATTGTCCAAAACATACAACGAGCTTTCACAAACTTATCATTTTACAAATCTTATCAACAATAAAGTTATCTAATTTGCACAGACCATCACTAATATTAAGATTATAATTTTTTGTGTATTTAATAATAGAAGATTCAATGATATTTCTCTTGGTAATAGAGTTAGAATTAACAACTGAGATGGCGTTATTCCCGTCAATACAATGATCAAAGTTTTTAACATGATTAAACAAGGCATTTGATTCTTGTCTCGTTCTTATACTATATATATGTTGCTTAAGTCTAACAGAAAGATCCTTACAAGTCTGACCAACATACAATTTATCACAGTTTCCACAAGGAACTCTATTGATGCAACCAAGAGAATTTTCTGGTGAATTCCTGATTAAGATATTCTTTATAGCATTATTGTTGCTAAAGGCAACATTTACATTAAAGGATTTAAAGAACATGGGAAGCAAAGTGAAATTATTATCAAAACGTAGAACTAAAAGATTCTTGGTGTCAATGGGATGTTTGGGCTCAACTCTATAAAATGATTTCTTTGCTAACTTAAGGGATTTATCAATGAAAGATCTAGGGTACTTTAACTTAGATCCAATAGAATATATCTTCTCAAACTCATCATCAATAAACTCTAGACTGCAAATACGTAATGCCCTAAGTAACATAGATTGAATTGATGATAATTTAACTCTGTTATGTTGAGATTAGTGATAATGGATATATGAGCATACATTGGTGGGTTTTCTGTATATGCTAAACTTAAACTTGTTTCCCTGTCTATGAATCATGCAATCTAAAAATGGTAACATATCATTATTTTCATTTTCTACAGTAGATTTGATTTAATTTCAATTTAATGGAGATTATTATGCTCAAAGATTTGGTATGGCAGTGGGTAACCCTCTTTCACCTGTACTAAGTAATCTTTATATAGAATTTTTTGAAACAAAATTACTAAAGGATATCTTACCTTCTAATGCAATTTGGTTTAGGTATGTATATGATGTTCTTTGTGTTTGGCCAACAAATGAAAATTTACAAATATTTCTCCCCTTACTTAACAATTTAGTACCTTCCATCAACTTTACTGTAGAAAATGAAAATAATGGTATGTTACCATTCTTAGATTGCATGATTCATAGACAAGGGAACAAGTTAAGTTTAGCATATACAGAAAACCCACCAATGTGTGCTCATATATCCATTATTACTCATCTCAACATGACAGAGTTAAATCATCATCATTTCAATTTATGTTCCTTATGACATTACGTATTTGCAGTCCAGAGTTTATTGATGATGAGTTTGAGAAGATATATTCTATTGGATCTAAGTTAAAGTACCCTAGATCTTTCATTGATAAATCCCTTAAGTTAGCAAAGAAATCATTTCATAGAGTTGAGCCCGAACCTCCCATTGACACGAAGAATCTTTCAGTTCTCCCTTTTCGTAATAATTTAAGTTTAGCATATACAGAAAACCCACCAATGTATGCTCATATATCCATTATTACTCATCTCAACATGACAGAGTTAAATCATCATCATTTCAATTTATTTCCTTATGACATTACGTATTTGCAGTCCAGAGTTTATTGATGGTGAGTTTGAGAAGATATATTCTATTGGATATAAGTTAAAGTACCCTAGATCTTTCATTGATAAATCCCTTAAGCTAGCAAAGAAATCATTTTATAGAGTTGAGCCCAAACCTCCCATTGACACGAAGAATCTTTTAGTTCTCCCTTTTGATAATAATTTCACTTTGCTTCTCATGTTGCTTAAATCCTTTAATGTAAATGTTGCCTTTAGCAACAATTATACTATAAAGAATGTCTTAATCAGGAATTCACCAGAAAACTCTCTTGGTTGCATCTATAAAGTTCCTTGTGGAAACTGTGATACATTTTATGTTGGTCAGACTGGTAAGGATCTTTCTGTTAGACTTAAGTAGCATAAACATAGTATAAGAACGGGACAAGAATCAAATGCCTTGTTTAATCATGTTAAAAACTATGATCATTGTATTGACTGGAGTAACGCCATCTCAGTTGTTAATTCTAACTCTATTACCAAGAGAAATATCATTGAATCTTCTATTATTAAATACACAAAGAATTATAATCTTAATATTAGTGGTGGTCTGTACAAATTAGATAACTTTATTGTTGATAAGATTTGTAAAAGGATAAGTTTATGAACGCTCGTTGTATGTTTTGGACAATCACATGTTTACCAAATGGCGTCCTAGCTTCGTCTCTTCGATGTATATCAACTGACTGTTATATTTCTCTCTTGCGTTTCCCCTGATGATGTGATTATTACACGAAAGTGCACTTAGGAACTTTTCGTCTTTCATTTTCCCCGTGGACTCATAATAATATCTTGATCACGCGCAAAATTGTGATCCTTTCCAATATATATATATATATACATATATATATTTCTTTTCTTTCTTTCGTACTATTCGCCATTTCCCGCATTAGCGAGGTAGCGTTATCAACAGAGGACTGGGCCTTAGAGGGAATATCCTCACCTGGCCCCCTTCTCTGTTCCTTCTTTTGGAAAATTAAAAAAGAAAACGAGAGGGGAGGATTTCCAGCCACCCGCTCCCTCCCCTTTTAGTCGCCTTCTACAACACGCAGGGAATACGTGGGAAGTATTCTTTCTCCCCTATCCCCAGGGATATATATATATATATATATATATATATATATATATATATATATATATATATATATATATATATATATATATGTGTGTGTGTGTGTGTGTATATGCGTTAAGATGTATAGGTATGTTTATTTGAGTGTGTGCACATGTGTGTATATACATGTGTATGTGGTTGGGTTGGGCCATTCTTTCGTTTGTTTCCTTGCGCTACATCACTAACGCGGGAGACAGCGACAAAGTAAAATAAGAAAAAATAAATAAACAAATGGATAAATAAATAAATATATATATATATATATATATATATATATGTATATATCTTTCTTTCTTTCATACTATTCGCCATTTCCCGCATTAGCAAGGTAGCGTTAAGAACAGAGGACTGGGCCTCTGAGGGAATATCCTCACCTGGCCTCGTTCTCTGTTCCTTCTTTTGGAAAATCAAAAAAAAAAAAAAAAAAAAAAAAAAAAAAAAAAAAAAAAAGCTCCATCAGCCAGGATCGAACCTGGGACCTCTTGTACAAGAGGCAGGCATGATAACCGCTAGGCTAAGGGACTGTATAATAGGAAAAAACTATTCGAAATACTAAGTACTCGAATACCCTTCGTCTCACAATGGTGAGCAACGGGGTCTATCGGTTGTTTCCGAACAGAACACATAGCCAGCTGAAAGCGTTTTACTGAACCTGACTGTACAACGCGGAGTTATATGATTACGAATAAAATGTATATGAACGCGCACCTTCACAGAACATACAAAGCCTGCCTCTTGCACAAGGGGTCCCAGGTTCGATCCTGGCTGATGGAGCTTTGTATGTTCTATGAAGGTGCGCGTTCATAAACACTTTATTCGTATCTATCTATATATATATATATATATATATATATATATATATATATATATATATATATATATATATATATACATATATATATATATATATATATATATATACATATAGTAGGTAGTCAAATAGACATAGATCCAGAAATAACTATAAATTCGTTTTCTTTTATCACAAACAACAGAGGGTGAAAGACTAGCATTTTCTCTCGCAGTTCGAATGCATATTTTTGAAGATGGTTCCATGCACGAAGAGGAGAGGTTTAGCAGTTGTCAGTAAAAAGGAGAATGTTTACATAAACTAAACCTAAAGGCAAAGTTCATATCACTTGGACGTGTTCAGAGTGTAGAGCTTACTATTAAAATTCAGTGAGCAATAAATTTCTTCATTAAGATGACAGCCAGATTAGTTGCTAGCATCGAGACCCTAAATCACTCACTTTGTCTTAGCGTTAACCATTTCTCACATCGCTCTTTATTAAGACATTTCTTTCAATTGCACTTTAACATGGATCACAACGAGAAAGAACTCTAATAAAAAGAATTATGTTGAATGATATGAAAGAAAAAGAAAGTTCCCTCATAAAACGCGCGGGTAGAATTTAGTCTCACGTCAAACACTATTGTGTGAGATTAATATAGACGCTATTATATTTTCTTTCCATCTGAATGATTATCATGTTTTATGGTGATGTAGTTTATTTCTATGTTTTGGACAATCACATGTTTACCAAATGGCGTCCTAGCTTCGTCTCTTCGATGTATATCAACTGACTGTTATATTCCTCTCTTGTGTCTCCCCTGATGATGTGATTATTACACGAAAGTGCACTTGGGAACTTTTCGTGTTCCATTTTCTCCGTAGATTCATAGGAATATCTTGATCACGCGCAAAATTGTGATCCTTTCCAATATATATATATATATATATATATATATATATATATATATATATATATATATATATATATATATATATATATATATATATGTATATATATATATATATTTTTTTTTTTTTTTTTTTTTCATACTATTCGCTATTTCCCGCGATAGCGAGGTAGCGTTAAGAACAGAGGACTGGGCCTTTGAGGGAATATCCTCACCTGGACCTCTTCTCTGTTCCTTCTTTTGGAAAAAAAAAAAAAGAGAGGAAAGTGATTGGTTCTCAGTGAATGTAGGTTTGCGGCAGGGGTGTGTGATGTCTCCATGGTTGTTTAATTTGTTTTTGGATGGGGTTGTTAGGGAGGTAAATGCAAGAGTTTTGGAAAGAGGGGCAAGTATGAAGTCTGTTGGGGATGAGAGAGCTTGGGAAGTGAGTCAGTTGTTGTTCGCTGATGACACAGCGCTGGTGGCTGATTCATGTGTGAAACTGCAGAAGCTGGTGACTGAGTTTGGTAAAGTGTGTGGAAGAAGAAAGTTAAGAGTAAATGTGAATAAGAGCAAGATTATTAGGTACAGTAGGGTTGAGGGTCAAGTCAATTGGGAGGTGAGTTTGAATGGAGAAAAACTGGAGGAAGTGAAGTGTTTTAGATATCTGGGAGTGGATCGGGCAGCGGATGGAACCATGGAAGCGGAAGTGGATCATAGGGTGGGGGAGGGGGCGAAAATTCTGGGGGCCTTGAAGAATGTGTGGAAGTCGAGAACATTATCTCGGAAAGCAAAAATGGGTATGTTTGAAGGAATAGTGGTTCCAACAATGTTGTATGGTTGCGAGGCGTGGGCTATGGATAGAGTTGTGCGCAGGAGGATGGATGTGCTGGAAATGAGATGTTTGAGGACAATGTGTGGTGTGAGGTGGTTTGATCGAGTGAGTAACGTAAGGGTAAGAGAGATGTGTGGAAATAAAAAGAGCGTGGTTGAGAGAGCAGAGGAGGGTGTTTTGAAGTGGTTTGGGCACATGGAGAGGATGAGTGAGGAAAGATTGACCAAGAGGATATATGTGTCGGAGGTGGAGGGAACAAGGAGAAGAGGGAGACCAAATTGGAGGTGGAAAGATGGAGTGAAAAAGATTTTGTGTGATCGGGGCCTGAACATGCAGGAGGGTGAAAGGAGGGCAAGGAATAGAGTGAATTGGAGCGATGCGGTATACCGGGGCTGACGTGCTGTCAGTGGATTGAATCAAGGCATGTGAAGTGTCTGGGGTAAACCATGGAAAGCTGTGTAGGTATGTATATTTGCGTGTGTGGACGTATGTATATACATGTGTATGGGGGGGGTTGGGCCATTTCTTTCGTCTGTTTCCTTGCGCTACCTCGCAAACGCAGGAGACAGCGACAAAGTATAAAAAAAAAAAAAAAAAATATATATATTTATATATATATATATATATATATATATATATATATATATATATATATATATACATTTTTCATGTGTATATATATGTATGTGTGTGTGTGTGTATATGTGCGTATGTATGTGTGTGCGTATGTGTATATATATATATATATATATATATATATATATATATATATATATATATATATATATATATATATATATATATTATCCCTGGGGATAGGGGATTAAGAATACTTCCCACGTATTCCCTGCGTGTCGTAGAAGGCGACTAAAAGGGGAGGGAGCGGGGGGCTGGAAATCCTCCCCTCTCGTTTTTTTTTTTTTTTTTTCTTTTTCTTTTTTTTTTAATTCTCCAAAAGAAGGAACAGAGGGGGCCGGGTGAGGATATTCCAAAAAAGGCCCAGTCCTCTGTTCTTAACGCTACCTCGCTAACGCGGGAAATGGCGAGTAGTTTGAAAGAAAGAAAATATATATATATATATATATATATATATATATATATATATATATATATATATATATATATATATATATATATATATATATATATATTATCCCTGGGGATAGGGGTGAAAGAATACTTCCCACGCATTCCTCGCGTGTCGTAGAAAACGACTAGAGGGGACGGGAGCGGGGGGCCAGAAATCCTCCCCTCCTTGTATTTTTTTTAACTTTCTAAAATGGGAAACAGAAGAAGGAGTCACGCGGGGAGTGCTCATCCTCCTCGAAGGCTCAGATTGGGGTGCCTAAATGTGTGTGGATGTAACCAAGATGTGAAAAAAGGAGAAAGGAACCTGGATGTTTTGGCTCTGAGTGAAACGAAGCTCAAGGGTAAAGGGGAAGAGTGGTTTGGGAATGTCTTGGGAGTAAAGTCAGGGGTTAGTGAGAGGACAAGAGCAAGGGAAGGAGTAGCAGTACTCCTGAAACAGGAGTTGTGGGAGTATGTGATAGAATGTAAGAAAGTAAATTCTCGATTGATATGGGTAAAACTGAAAGTTGATGGAGAGAGATGGGTGATTATTGGTGCATATGCACCTGGGCATGAGAAGAAAGATCATGATAGGCAAGTGTTTTGGTAGCAGCTGAATGAGTGTGTTAGTGGTTTTGATGCACGAGACCGGGTTATAGTGATGGATGATTTGAATGCAAAGGTGAGTAATGTGGCAGTTGAGGAAATAATTGGTATACATGGGGTGTTCAGTGTTGTAAATGGAAATGATGAAGAGCTTGTAGATTTATGTGCTGAAAAAGGACTGGTGATTGGGAATACCTGGTTTAAAAAGCGAGATATACATAAGTATCGTATGTAAGTAGGAGAGATGGCCAGAAAGCGTTATTGTATTACGTGTTAATTGACAGGCGCGCGAAAGAGAGACTTTTGGATGTTAATGTGTTGAGAGGTGCAACTGGAGGGATGTCTGATCATTATCTTGTGGAGGCTAAGGTGAAGATTTGTATGGGTTTTCAGAAAAGAAGAGTGAATGTTGGGGTGAAGAGGGTGATGAGAGTAAGTGAGCTTGGGAAGGAGACTTGTGTGAGGAAGTACCAGGAGACACTGAGTACAGAATGGAAAAAAGTGAGAACCATTTAAGTAAGGGAAGTGGGGGAGGAAAGGGATGTATTTAGGGAATCAGTGATGGATTGCGCAAAACATGCGTGTGGCATGAGAAGAATGGGAGGTGGGTTGATTAGAAAGGGTAGTGAGTGGTGGGATGAAGAAGTAAGATTATTAGTGAAAGAGAAGAGAGAGGCATTTAGACGATTTTTGCAGGGAAAAGATGCAATTGAGTGGGAGATGTATAAAAGAAAGAGACAGGAGGTCAAGAGAAAGGTGCAAGAGGTGAAAAAGAGGGCAAATGAGGGTTGGGGTGAGAGAGTATCATTAAATTTTGGGGAGAATAAAAAGATTTTCTGGAAGGAGGTAAATAAAGTGCGTAAGACAAGGGAGCAAATGGGGAGGTGATAACAAGTAGTGGTGATGTGAGAATGAGATGAAATGAGTATTTTGAAGGTTTGTTGAATGTGTTTGATGATAGAGTGGCAGATATAGGGTGTTTTGGTCGAGGTGGTGTGCAAAGTGAGAGGGTTAGGGAAAATTATTTGGTAAACAGAGAAGAGGTAGTAAAAAAGCTTCGCGGAAGATGAAAGCTGGCAAGGCAGCAGGTTGGGATGGTATTGCAGTGGAATTTATTAAAAAAGGGGGTGACTGTATTGTTGACTGGTTGGTAAGGTTATTTAATGTATGTATGACTCATGGTGAGGTGCCTGAGGATTGGCGGAATGCGTGCATAGTGCCATTGTACAAAGGCAAAGGGGATAAGAGTGAGTGCTCAAATTACAGAGGTATAAGTTTGTTGAGTATTCCTGGTAAATTATATGGTAGGATATTGATTGAGAGGGTGAAGGCATGTACAGAGCATCAGATTGGGGAAAAGCAGTGTGGTTTCAGAAGTGGTAGAGGATGTGTGGATCAGGTGTTTGCTTTGAAGAATGTATGTGAGAAATACTTAGAAAAGCAATTGGATTTCTATGTAGCATTTATGGATCTGAAGGCATATGATAGAGTTGATACAGATGCTCTGTGGAAGGTATTAAGAATATATGGTGTAGGAGGCAAGTTGTTAGAAGTAGTGAAAAGTTTTTATCGAGGATGTAAGGCATGTGTACGTGTAGGAAGAGAGGAAAGTGATTGGTTCTCAGTGAATGTAGGTTCGCGGCAGGGGTGTGTGATGTCTCCATGGTTGTTTAATTTGTTTATGGATGGGGTTGTTAGGGAGGTGAATGCAAGAGTTTTGGAAAGAGGGGCAAGTATGAAGTCTGTTGGGGATGAGAGAGCTTGGGAAGTGAGTCAGTTGTTGTTCGCTGATGATACAGCGCTGGTGGCTGATTCATGTGAGAAACTGCAGAAGCTGGTGACTGAGTTTGGTAAAATGTGTGAAAGAGGAGAGTTAAGAGTAAATGTGAATAAGAGCAAGGTTATTAGGTACATTAGGGTTGAGGGTCAAGTCAATTGGGAGGTAAGTTTGAATGGAGAAAAACTGGAGGAAGTAAATTGTTTTAGATATCTGGGAGTGGATCTGGCAGCGGATAGACCCATGGAAGCGGAAGTGAATCATAGGGTGGGGTAGGGGGCGAAAATCCTGGGAGCCTTGAAGAATGTGTGGAAGTCGAGAACATTATCTCGGAAAGCAAAAATGGGTATGTTTGAAGGAATAGTGGTTCCAACAATGTTGTATGGTTGCGAGGCGTGGGCTATGGATAGAGTTGTGCGCAGGAGGGTGGATGTGCTGGAAATGAGATGTTTGAGGACAATGTGTGGTGTGAGGTGGCTTGATCGAGTAAGTAATGTAAGGGTAAGAGAGATGTGTGGAAATAAAAAGAGCGTGGTTGAGAGAGCAGAAGAGGGTGTTTTGAAATGGTTTGGGCACATGGAGAGAATGAGTGAGGAAAGATTGACCAAGAAGGTGGAGGGAACGAGGAGAAGTGGGAGACCAAATTGGAGGTGGAAAGATGGAGTGAAAAAGATTTTGTGTGATCGGGGCCTGAACATGCAAGAGGGTGAAAGGAGGGCAAGGAATAGAGTGAATTGGATCGATGTGGTATACCGGGGTTGACGTGCTGTCAGTGGATTGAATCAGGGCATGTGAAGCGTCTGGTGTAAACCATGGAAAGTTGCGTGGGGCCTGGATGTGGAAAGGGAGCTGTGGTTTCGGGCATTATTGCATGACAACTAGAGACTGAGTGTTAACGAATGGGGCCTTTGTTGTCTTTTCCTAGTGCTACCTCGCACACATTAGGGGGAGGGGGATGGTATTCCATGTGTGACGAGGTGGCGATGGGAATGAATAAAGGCAGACAGTGTGAATTGTGTGCATGGGTATATATATATGTGTCTGTGTGTGTATATATATGTGTACATTGAGATGTATAGGTATGTATATTTGCGTGTGTGGACGTGTATGTATATACATTGTGTATGGGGGTGGGTTGGCCTATTTCTTTCGTCTGTTTCCTTGCGCTATCTCGCAAACGCGGGAGACAGCGACAAAGCAAAATAAATAAATACATATATCTTTTACTTATTTTGCTTTGTCGCTGTCTACCGCGTTAGCGAGATAGCGCATAGACACAAACGAAAGAAATGGCCTAACCCATCCACATACACAGGTATATACATACACGTCCACACATGCACATATACATACCTATACATCTCAATGTACACATATATATACACACACAGACAATTACATATATACACGTGTACATAATTCATACTGTCTGCCTTTATTCATTCTCGTCGCCACCCCACCACACATGAAATAACAACCCCCTCCCCCCTCATGTGCGCGAGGTAGCGCTAGGAAAAGACAACAAAGGTCCCATTCGTTCACACTCAATCTCTAGCTGTCATGTAATAATGCACCGAAACCACAGCTCCCTTTTGACATCCAAGCTCCATAGAACTTTTCATGGTTTACCCCAGACGCTTCACGTGCCCTGGTTCAATCCATTGACAGCACGTCGACCACGGTATACCACATCGTTCCAATTCACTCTATTCCTTGCACGCCTTTCACCCTCCTGCATGTTAAGTCCCCGATCACTCCATCTTTCCACCTCCAATTTGGTCTCCCATTTCCGCTCGTTCCCTCCACCTCTGACATATATATCCTCTTTGTCAATCTTCCCTCACTCATTCTCTCCATGTGACCAAACCATTTTAAAACACACTCTTCTCCTCTCCTAACCACACTCTTCTCATTACCACACATCTCTCTTACCCTTTCATTATTTACTCGATTAAACCACATCACACCACATATTGTCCTCAAACATCTCATTTTCGACACATCCACACTCCTGCGCACAACTCTATCTTTAGCCCACGCCTCGCATCCTTATAGCATTGTTGGATCCACTATTCCTTCAAACATACCCATTTTTGCTTTACAAGATAATGTTCTCGACTTCCACACATTTTTCAACGCTTCCAGAACTTTCGACGCCTCTCCCACCTATGACTCCCTTTCATTTCCATGGTTCAATCCGCTGCCAAATCCAATCCCAGATATCTAAAACACTTTACTTCCTCCAGTTTTTCTCCATTCAAACTTACCTTCCAATTGCCTTGTCCCTCAACACTACTGTACCTAATACCCTTGCTCTTATTCACATTTACTCTCAGCTTTCTTCTTTCACATACTTTACCAAACTCAGTCACCAGCTTCAGCAGTTTCTCACCCGAATCAAATCCCAGCACTGTATCATCAGCGAGCAACAGCTTACTCAATTCCCATGCGCTCTCATCCACAACGGACTGCATTTTGCACCTCTCTCCAAGATTCTTGCATTCACCTCCCTAACAAACCCATCCATAAACAAATTAAACAACCATGGAGACATCACGCAACCCTGCAGCAAACCAATATTCACTGAGAACCAATCACTTTTCTCTCTTCCTACTCGTACAAATGCCTTACATACTCGATAAAAACTTTTCACTGCTTTTAACAACTTGTCTCCCACACCATATATTCTCAATGCCTTCCACAGAGCATCTCCATCAACTCTATCATATGCCCTTCTCCAGATCCATAAATGCTACATAGAAATCCAAATGTTTTTCTAAATACTTCTCACATACATTTTCCAAAGCAAACACCTGATCCACACATCCTCTACCACCTCTGAAACCACACTGCTCTTCCCCAATCTGATGCTCTGTATATGTTTTCACCTTCTCAATCAATACCCTCTAATACAATTTCCCGGGAATACTCAAGAAGCGTATACCTCTGTAATTTGAGCACTCACCTTTATCCCCTTATCGTTTGTATTATGGCACTATGCATGCATTCCGCCAATCTTCAGGCACCTCACCAAGAGTCATCATACATTTGATATCCTTACCAACCAGTAAACAACACAGTCACCCCCTTTTTTGATAACTTCCACTGCAATACCATCCAAACCTGCTGCCTTGCCGGCTTTCATTTTCTGCAAAGCTTTTACTACTTCTTCTCTGTTTACCAAATCATTCTCCTTAACCCACCACTTCGATCAAAACACCCTATATCTGCCACTCTATCATCTAAAACATTTAACAAACCTTCAAAATACTCATTCCATCTCCTACATCACCACTACTTGTTACTACCTTTAGCCCCCTTCACCGATGTTCCCATTTGTTTTCTTGTCTTACTCACTTTATTTACCTCTTACCAAAACATCTTTTTATTCTCCTTAAAATTTAATGATACTCTCTCACCCCAAATCTCATTTGCCCTCTTTTTCACCTCTTGCACCTTTTTCTTGACCTCCTGTCTCTTTCTTTTATGCACCTCCCAGTCATTTGCACTATTTCCCTGCAAAACTCGTCCAAATGCCTCTCTCTTCTCTTTCACTAATAATCTTATTTCTTCATCCCACCACTCACTGCCCTTTCTAATTTGCCCACCTCCCACGCTTCTCATACCACAAGCATCTTTTGCAGAAGCCATCGCTGCTTCCCTAGATATTTCCCATTCCTCCTTTACTCCTTTTACGTCCTTTGCTCTCACCTTTTTCCATTCTTCACTCAGTTTCTCCTGGTACATCCTCACAAAAGTCTCCTTCCCAAGCTCACTTACTCTCACCACTCTCTTCACCCCAACATTCTCTCTTCTTTTCTGACAACATCTACAAAGCTTCACCTTCGGCTTCACAAGACAATGATAAGACATCCCTCTAGTTGCACCTCTCAGCACATTAACATCCAAAAGTCTCTCTTTCACGCGCCTATCAATTAACACGTAATCCAATAACGCTCTTTTGCCATCTCTCCTACTTACATACGTATACTTATGTATATCTCTCATTTTAATCCAGGTATTCCAATCACCAGTCCTTTTTCAGCAGAGAAATCTATAAGCTCTTCGCCATATCCATTTACAACACTGAACACTTCATGTACACCAATTATTCCCTCAACTGCCACATCACTCACCTTTGCATTTAAATCACCCATCATTATAACGCGTGCATCAAAACTACTAACACACTCACTCACCTTCTCCGAAAACACTTGCCTCTCATTATCTTTCTTCTCATTCACACAGATTTAGAGACCTCAGTCTGAGCCTTCGAGGAGGGTGATCACTCTCAGCGTGACTTCTTCTGTTTCCCCATTTAGAAAGTTAAAATACAAGGAGGGGAGGGTTTCTAGCCCCCCACTCCCGTCCCTTTTAGTTGCCCTCTACGACACATGAGGAATGCCCGGTAAGTATTTTTCTTCCCTATCCCTAGGGATATATATATATATATATATATATATATATATATATATATATATATATATATATATATATATATATATATATATATATATATATATATACATATATAAATATATATATATATATATATATATATTTTTTTTTTTTTTTTTTTTTTTTCTTTATACTTTGTCGCTGTCTCCCGCGTTTGCGAGGTAGCGCAAGGAAACAGACGAAAGAAATGGCAAAACCCCTCCCCATACACATGTATATACATACGTCCACACACGCAAATATACAAACCTACACAGCTTTCCATGGTTTACCCCAGACGCTTCACATGCCTTGATTCACTCCACTGACAGCACGTCAACCCCGGTATACCACATCGCTCCAATTCACTCTATTCCTTGCCCTCCTTTCACCCTCCTGCATGTTCAGGCCCCGATCACACAAAATCTTTTTCACTCCATCTTTCCACCTCCAATTTGGTCTCCCTCTTCTCCTCGTTCCATCCACCTCCGACACATATATCCTCTTGGTCAATCTTTCCTCGCTCATTCTCTCCATGTGCCCAAACCACTTCAAAACACCCTCTTCTGCTCTCTCAACCACGCTCTTTTTATTTCCACACATCTCTCTTACCCTTACGTTACTCACTCGATCAAACCACCTCACACCACACATTGTCCTCAAACATCTCATTTCCAGCACATCCATCCTCCTGCGCACAACTCTATCCATAGCCCACGCCTCACAACCATACAACATTGTTGGAACCACTATTCCTTCAAACATACCCATTTTTGCTTTCCGAGATAATGTTTTCGACTTCCACACATTCTTCAAGGCCCCCAGAATTTTCGCCCCCTCCCCCACCCTATGATCCACTTCCGCTTCCATGGTTCCATCCGCTGCCAGATCCACTCCCAGATATCTAAAACACTTCACTTCCTCCAGTTTTTCTCCATTCAAACTCACCTCCCAATTGACTTGACCCTCAACCCTACTGTACCTGATAACCTTGCTCTTATTCACATTTACTCTTAACTTTCTTCTTCCACACACTTTACCAAACTCAGTCACCAGCTTCTGCAGTTTCTCACATGAATCAGCCACCAGCGCTGTATCATCAGCGAACAACAACTGACTCACTTCCCAAGCTCTCTCATCCCCAACAGACTTCATACTTGCCCCTCTTTCCAAAACTCTTGCATTCACCTGTATATATTATATATATATATATATATATATATATATATATATATATATATATATATATATATATATATTTATATATATATGTTATCCCTGGGGATAGGGGAGAAAGAATACTTCCCACGTATTCCCTGCGTGTCGTAGAAGGCGACTAAAAGGGGAGGGAGCGGGGGGCTGGAAATCCTCCCCTCTCGTTTTTTTTTTTTTAATTTTCCAAAAGAAGGAACAGAGAATTGGGCCAGGTGAGGGTATTCCCTCAAGGCCCAGGCCTCTGTTCTTAACGCTACCTCGCTAATGCGGGAAATGGCGAATAGTTTAAAAAAGAAAAAATATATATATATATGTATATATTATATATATATATATATATATATATATATATATATATATATATATATATATATATATATATATATATATATATATATAAATTATGAAACAACCAGACTATCACCCGCGATATACCTAAGTGAAGCCAATATGAAGGCAACACGAACTAACAAGAAAATGACATTCTCACATATTTACCCCTTTTACTACGTAGTAAGTCTGACTTTACGTCAATTCCAGCAGGGGAACGGGCAGTTTGACGTCTCTTAACTGACGTCTCACAATGCTCGTGGCATAGACGCAATTAGGTATGCAAATTGGCGTTTAGATCCAGCCATCAAACTAGCAATTACACATTTGACGGACATAAGCCTCGGACTCTCAACGGTAAATGTTTTTATCGAATCACTGAGAGTAATTACGGTAATCAGGACCTAGGCTTAGCCTGGGGAGAGGGACATTTATATAGAATTAGTTTCGGGCGGGAACCAGAGGCCGGGTGGATAACTACTGTTTAGTATCCATAAATCAATCTACATAGAACCGGTTTTGTAGTGTGCTATTAGGCGGAGGAGTTCGGTCTCATTTAAAACAACAGCAGTTCATGTGTTGTACCTTTGTTTTAGAAAGGAAAAGTTTGATGGCTCTGAAAGTCATTGCTCGTGTAGTATGCTACCATCTCTTGTGTGGGAGGTGGCGTCAATATTGGGATACTGTCAGACTGTATAGTGTACCGCCCTAATGTGATCATGTCTGTCGGTGGACTTGCACGTGAGCATACCTGTAGATGGATAATGCCTGTATAGAGTCACCAGGTATACTTGGTAACAGTGTATATGTGGAAAACGTTTGCGTGTGTAAAACATCTGGATGTAGACACCGTTTATGGACAAGCACAGTGTATATGTGAACACCATCTGTATGTGGACATGGTTTGTATGTAGGCAACAACTGTATGTGGATAAGGTCTGCATTTGCACAATGTCTGTATGTGGACCCCCTTTGTATATGGATACCGTGTGTATATGGACACCGTGTGTATGTGGACACCGTCAATATAAAGATACCATTTGTATGTGGATCCGTCAATATATGAGCACCGTCTGACACTGTGTGTATATGGACACATAGTGTATGTGACTCTGCACCGACTGTATGCTATGTCATTATGTCGATACCCTCTGACTGTGGACGCCGTTTATATGTGATCACCATGTGTACTTGGACAACCACATAGAAATATTAGGGGCTCGTACAGATCACGTCAAGAATACATGGCCAATATGAACTTTAGTACATGGTAGACTGCATGTAATCTTTAAATGTGTTGTATGTATTAAATTTTCATTTTTCATTATCTGCTTTAAGCTGCAGTTAATCAATAAGCCATTAGATATTTTTATTTACATTGATGTATTATAATTATTATTATCATCATTATTATTATCATTATTATTATTATTATCATTATTATTATCATTATTGTTATTAGTATTATTATTATTATTATCATTATTATTATTATTATTATTATTATTATTACAATCATCATTATTATAATTATTATTATCGTTATTATTATTATTATTGTTATTATCATCATTATTATTATTATCACGTGAGAGTGATTCGACAGGGTTAACCGCAAGAAGTACGTGGTAGTGGATCACAGGATGGGATGGGAGACAAGGTCCTGAGTACTCTGAGGAGAATTTTCAAAAAGGTCAGCGTACGCTAAAACAAAGATGTGTGTGTGTGTGTGTGTGTGTGTGTGTGTGTGTGTGTGTGTGTGTGTGTGTGTGTGTGTGAGGGTACTGTCGTTCTGACAGTGTTGTACTGAGTCTTGCGCCGTTAACGGTAGAGAAGAGGGTGGACGTGTTGAAAATGAAATTTCTGAAGATGGTATGCGTTGTTCGGCAGATTGTCTGCGCGTGGAATGACACTGTGAGCGTAAGATGTGTTACGAAGTGGAGTCTGATTGTGAGAACTGACCTGGTGTGCTGAAATGGTTCGAAATTATGGAAAAGATGAAGATATAAAAACAAGGAAGATCTCTGTTTTAGAGGAGGAGGAGGGAGAAAGGGGGAGAGTCAGTGGGTGGAAAGATGCATTGAACGAGGCTTTTGAGTACTGGGTCTGGACGTTCAAGAAGACGAGATCATTCATGTGACAGAAAGAACTAGAATGACATTATATGTGTTACTACCTTGTTACTTGTGAACTGAGCCAGGGCATATACCATGTGAGCAAAGCAAAGCATGGAACATTATGCTGGGCTGGGCTGTAGGTGTTGGGCTCTGGTTTCATTACCCCACATATGTCAGCTGCATAGTGTATGTATGCAAATTAAGCTGTTATAGTTCGCTAAGGCAGGGAATGCATTTACTCATAAAAATACTGTAGATATCATTACTATTACAGATATACTGCTACTACTACTACTACTACTACTACTACTACTAAGGACAATAATAATAATGATAACAATAATAATAATAGTAACAATAATAATAATTATAATGATAACAATAATAATAATAGTAACAATAATAATAATAATGATGATAATAATGATAATGATAACGATAACAATAATAATGAAAATAATGATAATGATAATGATAATGCTAATAATAATAACAGTAATAATAATAATAACGATAATGATAACAAAAATAATAATAGAGATGATTATGATAATAATAATGATAATCATGATAATAGTAACAATACTAACAATAATACTAACAATAATAATGATAATAATAACAATAATAATAATAATAATAATAATAATAATAATAATAATAATGATAATAATAATAATAACAATAATGATAATAATAATAATAATGATAGTAATGACAATTATAAGAATGGCAATAATGATAACAATAATGATCATGATTTTATCCCTGGGGATAGGGTACAAAGAATACTTCCCACGCATTCTACATGTTTCGTAAAAGGCGACTAAAGTCGACGGGAGCGGGGGTCTGGAAACCCTCCCCTCCTTGTATGTTAACATTCTAAAAAGGGAAACAGAAGAAGGAGTCACGTGGGGAGTGCTCATCCTCCTCGAAGGCTCAGACTGGGGTATCTAAATATGTGTGGATGTAACCAAGATGTGAAAAACGGAGAGATAGGTAGTATGTTTGAGGAAAGAAACATGGATGTTTTGGCCCTGAGTGAAACGAAGCTCAAGGGTAAACGGGAAGAGTGGTTTGGGAATGTCTTGGGAGTAAAGTCAGGGGTTCGTGAGAGGACAAGAGCAAGGGAAGGAATAGCACTAATCCTGAAACAGGAGTGGTGGGAGAATGTAATAGAGTGTAAGAAAGTAAACTCTAGATTGATGTGGGTAAAACTGAAAGTGGATGGAGAGAGATGGGTGATTATTGGTGCAAATGCACCTGGGCATGAGAAGAAGGATCATGTGAGGCAAGTGTTTTAGGAGCAGCTGAGTGAGTGTGTTAGTAGTTTTGATGCAGGAGAACGGGTTATAGTGATGGGTGATTTGAATGCAAAGGTGAGTAATATGGCAGTTGAGGAATATGAGTGTGTTAGTAGTTTTGATGCAGGAGAACGGGTTATAGTGATGGGTGATTTGAATGCAAAGGTGAGTAATAAGGCAGTTGAGGGAATAATTGGTGTACATGGGGTGTTCAGTGTTGAAAATAGAAATGGTGAAGAACTTGTAGTTTTATGTGCGGAAAAAGGACTGGTGACTGGGAAAACCTGGTTTAAAAAGAAAGATATACATAAGTATACGTATGTGAGTAGGAGAGATGGCCACAGAGCGTCATCGGATTACGTATTAATTGATAGACGCGCGAAACAGAGACTTTTGGATGTTAATGTGCTGAGAGGTGCAACTGGAGGGATGTCTGATCATTATCTTGTTGAGGCGAAGGTGACGATTTGTAGAAGTTTTCAGAAAAGAAGAAAGAATGTTGGGGTGAAAAGAGTGGTGACAGTAAGTGAGCTTGGGAAGGAGGCTTGTGTGAGGAAGTACCAGGAGAGAGTGAGTACAGAATGGAAAAAGGTGAGAACAAAGGACGTAAGGGGAGTGGGGGAGGAAAGGGTTGTATTTAGGGAATCAGTGATGGCTTGCGTAAAAGATGCTTGTGTCATGAGAAGCATGGGAGGTGGGCAGATTAGATAGGGTAGTGAGTGGTGGGATGAAGAAGTAAGATTGTTCGTGAAAGAGAAGAGAGAGGCATTTGGACGATTTTTTCAGGGAAATAATGCAAATGAGTGGGAGATGTATAAAAGAAAGAGGCAGGACGTCAAGAGAAAGGTGCAGGAGGTGAGAAACAGGGCAAATGAGAGTTGGTGTGAGAGAGTATCATTAAATTTTAGGGAGAATAAAAAGATGTTTTGGAAGGAGGTAAATAAAGTGCGTAAGACAAGGGAACAAATGGGAACTTCAATGAAGGGGGCTAATGGAGAGGTGATAACAAGTAGTGGTGATGTAAGAAGGAGATGCAGTGGCAGATATAGGGTGTTTTGGTCGAGGTGGTGTGCAAAGTGAGAGAGTTAGGGAGAATGATTTGGTAAACAGAGAAGAGGTAGTAAAAGCTTTGCGGAAGATGAAAGCCGACAAGGCAGCGGGTTTGGATTGTATTCCAGTGGAATTCATTAAAAAAGGGGGTGACTGTATGTTTGGCTGGTTAGTAAGGTTATTTAATGTGAGGTGCCTAAGGATTGGCGGAATGCTTGCATAGGGCCATTGTACAAAGGGAAAGGGGATAAAGGTGAGTGCTCAAATTTCAGAGATATAAGTTTATTGAGTATTCCTGGGAAATTCTATGGAATGGTATTGATTGAGAGGGTGAAGGCAAGTACAGAGCATCAAGTTGGGGAAGAGCAGTGTGGTTTCAGAAGTGGTAGAGGATGTGTGGATCAGGTGTTTGCTTTAAAGAATGTATGTGAGAAATACTTAGAAAAGCAAATGTATTTGTATGCAGCATTTATGGATCTGGAGAAGGCATATGATAGAGTTGATAGAGATGCTCTGTGGAAGGTATCAAAAATGTATGGTGTGGGAGGCAAGATGTTAGAAACAGTGAAAAGTTTTTATCGAGGATGTAAAACATGTGTACGTGTAGGAAGAGAAGAAAGCGATTGGTTCTCAGTAAATGTAGGTTTGCGGCAGGGGTGTGTGATGTCTCCATATTTGCTTAATTTGTTTGTGGATGGGGTTGTTACGGAGGTGAATGCAAGAGTTTTGGAAAGAGGGGCATGTATGCAGTCTCTTGTGCATGAGAGAGCTTGGGAAATGAGTCAGTTAATGTTCACTGATGATACAGTGATGGCTGATTTGTGTGAGAAACTGCAGCTAGTGACTGAGTTTGGTAAAGTGGGTGAAAGAAGAAAGCTGGGAGTAAATATGAATAAGAGCAAGGTTATTAGGTACAGTAGGGTTGAGGATCAAGTCAATTAGGAGGTAAGTTTGAATGGAGAAAACATGGAGGAAGTGAAGTGTTTTAGATATCTGAGAGTGGATTTGGCAGAGGATGGAACCATGGAAACGAAAGTGAATCATAGGTTGGGGAAGGGGTCGAAAGTTCTGGGAGCCTTGAAGAATGTGTGGAAGTCGAGAACATTATCTCGAAAAGCAAAAACGGGTATGTTTGAAGGAATAGTGGTTCCAACAATGTTGTATGGTTGCGAGGCGTGGGAAATAGATAGAGTTGTGCGGAGGAGGGTGGATGTGCTGGAAATGAATTTTTTGAGAACAATATGTGGTGTGAGGTAGTTTGATCGAGTAAGTTATATTAGGTACGAGAGATGTGTGGTAATAAAAAGAGTGTGGTTGAGAGAGCAGAAGAGGGTGTTTTGAAATGGTTTGGTCACATGGAGAGAATGAGTGAGGAAAGATTGACCAGGAGGATATATGTGTCGGAGGTTGAGGGAATGAGGAAAAGTGGGACACCAAATTGGAGGTGGAAAATGGAGTGAAAAAGACTTTGAGTGATCGAGGCCTAAACGTGCAGGAGGGTGAAAAGAGTGCAATGAATAAAGTGAATTGGATCGATGTGGTATACCGGGGTTGACGTGGTGACAGTGGATTGAAACAGGGCGTGTGAAGTGTCTGGGGTAAACCATAATAATGATGATGATAATAAGAGTGATAATAATAATAATACTAATAATAACAATGATGATAATAACAATAACGATAATCATCATAATAATAATAATAGTAATAATAATAATAATAATAATAATAATGATAATGATAATAAAAACAACAATAATAATAATAATAATAATAATAATAATAATAATAATAATAATAATAATAACAAAAATAATAATAACAATAATAATAATAATAATAATAATAATATTAATAATAATAATAATAATAATAATAATAATAATAATAATAATAATAATAATAATAATAATAATAATGATAATAATAATAATAATAATAAATGATAATAATGATAATAATAATGATAATAATAATAATAATAACAATAATAATAATTATAATAATAATACTAATAATACTAATAATAATAATAGTGATAATGATAATAATAATAATAATAATAATAATAATGATAATGGTAATAATGATAATAATGATGATAATGATGATAATGATAATGATAATAATGATAATAATAATAATGATGATAATAATAATAATAATGATAATAATAATAATAACAATAATAATAATAATAATAATAATAATAATAATAATGATAATAAAAATAATGATAATAATAATGATAATGATAATAATAATAATGATAATAATAATGATAACGATAATAATGATAGTAATGATAATAATAATAATGATAATTATTTTTTTTTTTTTTTTTTTTTTATACTTTGTCGCTGTCTCCCGCGTATGCGAGGTAGCGCAAGGAAACAGACGAAAGAAATGGCCCAACCCCCCCCCCCATACACATGTACATACACACGTCCACACACGCAAATATACATACCTACACAGCTTTCCATGGTTTACCCCAGACGCTTCACATGCCTTGATTCAATCCACTGCCAGCACGTCAACCCCTGTATACCACATGACTCCAATTCACTCTATTCCTTGCCCTCCTTTCACCCTCCTGCATGTTCAGGCCCCGATCACACAAAATCTTTTTCACTCCATCTTTCCACCTCCAATTTGGTCTCCCTCTTCTCCTCGTTCCCTCCACCTCCGACACATATATCCTCTTGGTCAATCTCTCCTCACTCATTCTCTCCATGTGCCCAAACCATTTCAAAACACCCTCTTCTGCTCTCTCAACCACGCTCTTTTTATTTCCACACATCTCTCTTACCCTTAAGTTACTTACTCGATCAAACCACCTCACACCACACATTGTCCTCAAACATCTCATTTCCAGCACATCCATCCTCCTGCGCACATCTCTATCCATAGCCCACGCCTCGCAACCATACAACATTGTTGGAACCACTATTCCCTCAAACATACCCATTTTTGCTTTCCGAGATAATGTTCTCGACTTCCACACATTTTTCAAGGCTCCCAAAATTTTCGCCCCCTCCCCCACCCTATGATCCACTTCCGCTTCCATGGTTCCATCCGCTGACAGATCCACTCCCAGATATCTAAAACACTTCACTTCCTCCAGTTTTTCTCCATTCAAACTCACCTCCCAATTGACTTGACCCTCACCCCTACTGTACCTAATAACCTTGCTCTTATTCACATTTACTCTCAACTTTCTTCTTCCACACACTTTACCAAACTCAGTCACCAGCTTCTGCAGTTTCTCACATGAATCAGCCACCAGCGCTGTATCATCAGCGAACAACAACTGACTCACTTCCCAAGCTCTCTCATCCCCAACAGACTTCATACTTGCCCCTCTTTCCAGGACTCTTGCATTTACCTCCCTTACAACCCCATCCATAAACAAATTAAACAACCATGGAGACATCACACACCCCTGCCGCAAACCTACATTCACTGAGAACCAATCACTTTCCTCTCTTCCTACACGTACACATGCCTTACATCCTCGATAAAAACTTTTCACTGCTTCTAACAACTTGCCTCCAACACCATATATTCTTAATACCTTCCACAGAGCATCTCTATCAACTCTATCATATGCCTTCTCCAGATCCATAAATGCTACATACAAATCCATTTGCTTTTCTAAGTATTTCTCACATACATTCTTCAAAGCAAACACCTGATCCACACATCCTCTACCACTTCTGAAACCGCACTGCTCTTCCCCAATCTGATGCTCTGTATATGCCTTCACCCTCTCAATCAATACCCTCCCATATAATTTACCAGGAATACTCAACAAACTTATACCTCTGTAATTTGAGCACTCACTCTTATCCCCTTTGCCTTTGTACAATGGCACTATGCACGCATTCCGCCAATCCTCAGGCACCTCACCATGAGTCATACATACATTAAATAACCTTACCAACCAGTCAACAATACAGTCACCCCCTTTTTTAATAAATTCCACTGCAATACCATCCAAACCTGCTGCCTTGCCGGCTTTCATCTTCCGCAAAGCTTTTACTACCTCTTCTCTGTTTACCAAATCATTTTCCCTAACCCTCTCACTTTGCACACCACCTCGACCAAAACACCCTATATCTGCCACTCTGTCATCAGACACATTCAACAAACCTTCAAAATACTCATTCCATCTCCTTCTCACATCACCGCTACTTGTTATCACCTCCCCATTTACGCCCTTCACTGAAGTTCCCATTTGCTCCCTTGTCTTACGCACCCTATTTACCTCCTTCCAGAACATCTTTTTATTCTCCCTAAAGTTTACTGATAGTCTCTCACCCCAACTCTCATTTGCCCTTTTTTTCACCTCTTGCACCTTTCTCTTGACCTCCTGTCTCTTTCTTTTATACTTCTCCCACTCAATTGCATTTTTTCCCTGCAAAAATCGTCCAAATGCCTCTCTCTTCTCTTTCACTAATACTCTTACTTCTTCATCCCACCACTCACTACCCTTTCTAAACAGCCCCCCTCCCACTCTTCTCATGCCACAAGCATCTTTTGCGCAATCCATCACTGATTCCCTAAATACATCCCATTCCTCCCCCACTCCCCTTACT
>NC_092236.1:39155332-39165332 GCF_036320965.1 Panulirus ornatus
AACTGTCCGTGGCAGTGATTTCCACCTGCTCAAGAGCGATGAATATGGCGTACAGTTCAGGTTGTAAGGTAGATGCTCAGTTGTTTCTACTGAAATTTTCTTTAATCTATTACCATTGGGCTGGCTCATAATGGCAGTACATCCTGCCTTTCCAGTGGCAGAATTGAGAGAGCTGTCAGTATAGGTGGACTAGGCTATTTTGTTTTCAGTCTGGGGTCTTTTGTAAATGTTCAAGAGAACTAGTTTTGCCCTAGTGTTGAGGGTGAAGATTGTAAGTAACTTGTTTCTTAGGTGGATAAATAGATGTAGTGATGCCAAAGGGTATCATTTGTCAAGAAGGTAGGAGATGCTGCTGCTTCATAATCTTATACACATTATGTACTCCAAACATTGTCATGTGTTTGGCAGTTATTCTATTCCATTTAGATATACTTGTGTTATGGCATATATAGTTTGACAATTTCTTTAAAGTCATAATTATCTAAATTAGAAAGCAAAAGTTTCAGTTCTATCATGAGACGAATTTCAAGTATTCTGTCAAAAATGCTGAGAATTCCAAGTTCTTTCCTTAAGTTGAGTACTTCAGAGATCTTCAAGCAACCAAGTATGATTCTTAAGGCTCCATTTTTCATTTTTTTTCAAGTCTTTTCTTTGCTGCTATGTAGGACTATAACTGGCCCTGGTAATTTATCAGATACCTAACATAAGCCAAGTATATAATTCTACTAATTCTGATATTTGTACCATAAGTAGGATGGTACCCTGCAACAGCTGTAAGAGCTCTGAGTCTATCTGTACATTGTCGATTTAGTTTTTGGACAACAGCTGCAGCACATGGGACTGAGATAGCGACACCAAGCTACTTAAAGGAGGAGACACACATAGTCAAAATGTTTCTCATCTCTTTTGAATTTAGAGAGTCCGCTCCTACCATAACTTTTTCGTTGTTTCTGCAGAAATGATAAAGCCAGAGCTTTCACAAGTTGTGCATATATTAAGAACGGCTTGCATTTCACGATATGCCTCCGTGTGTATATGAATATCAGAACCATATCCAATAGTGAGATTCCTGGGACTTTCTGGGGTTAAAATTAGTAATGCATTAATTAGTACACTGAACAAGGAGGGGATGAGTCCTTCACCTTGAGGAGCGCCAAGTAGTATATCTTTAGCTCCACTTTCATATCCTTGAAACAATAGAGCAGACTTTCCGTCAGAGATAACATCCCACTCTCACTGCTCCTTCACCTACCCCAATCAACCACATCCCATCGTCTTACTGCATCTCTACCTACCCCCATCCGCCACATCCAATCGTCTCTGCACCTCCACCTGCCCCAACCCATCATATCCCATCCCCTTACTGCACCTCCCTTCTACGCCCCACCCGCCACATCCCATCCCCTCACTGCACCTCAACACGCCCACACCATCTACGTCCAATCCTCTCACTTCACCTCCACCTACTCCCACCCGCCACATCCCATCCCCTCACTGCACCTCCACCTGCCCCCACCCGCCACATCTCATCCTCTCACTGCACCTCCACTTACCCCCCACCATCCACATCCCATACCCTCACTGCAATTCCACCTACCCCCACCCACCATATCCCATCTCCTTAGTGCACCTCCATCTGCCCCTAACCGCCACATCCCATCCCCTCACTGCACCTCCACCTTCCCCAACCCACCACATCCCATCCCCTCACAGCACTTTCACCTACCCCAACCCACCACATCCCATACCCTCACTGCACCTCCACCTGCTTCCATCCACCAATATCCCATTCTCTCACCGCACCTTCACCTACCCCCACCCGCCACATCCCATCCTCTCACTGTACCTCCACCTACCCCCATCCGCCACATTCCACTCTCACTGCATCTCCACCTACCCCCCACCGACCACATCTCTTTCCCTCACTGCACCTTCACCTACTCCCTTCCTCCACATCCCTTCCCCTCACTGCAAGTCTGCCTATCCTAGCCCCACGACCCTCCCCTTCACTTCCCTTGAATACGCGAAAACATATTTGTTTACTCAGGACAACGGAGAGAAAGAGTCACAGCCATTCTTCGTGGTACGAGATAGAAAATTGTCATAGAATGAAAAGAGATTATTTATAGAGAAGACCAAAAGTTGGTGGGTCTGTTTGCCTTAGTATATTGAATTTTACTGGGCTCAGTATTTCAACAGAATTACGTGATACATTTGAGAGGACGGAGGTAACTGTGCGTGACCGTGTTTGCTAAGTGTGTCAGTGTCTGTTGAAATGGTTGTCTCTCTCTTCCTGTGTGTGTTTGTACACCGTCCAAAACATACGTACTTCCACGTGCATGTGTGCCTGTATGACTGCTTTGTGTGTGTGTGAAAAGCATTTGTGATTTATTTATACCATGATGCAGGATTTACATTCATATTGCCCCGTTCCTTTATGTAATTACCGTTTTATTGATATCCATTTTTACTGAGGGAAGAAGGACTACTTTGTATGTGGGGCATCATCTCTTGAACTTATTTACTATTACGAAAAATTTTTAAGCTTCTCTATGTTGTTCATATTCACAATTGCACTGGTTGTTTCTGTTTATTTACTTTTCTTGCGCTATGATAGTACATATCTACATTTGTTTTGACAATTTTTTCGCTTAATGTCAAGAGATATTCATCTGGTGGTTTTGGATTTGCAGCTTTCGAAGACCTGTTCAGTCTCGACGTTATATTCCGGTTGGAAATCTAAAATACTGATCAAGTCTCCCCTTACTTTTCTTTCGTAAGTGGACAAAAGTATGATCTCTTAGCCTCATTCTTATTTCTGGTACCACTTTTTCTTATGCCCCTCTGGACCTTCTTTATCAGTTCTCTACTTCTTTGAGTGTGGTGACCAAACTTGTGAAATTTGTAACTAATATTTGTGTGTTAGGAGAGTTATACACTTGTTTTGACAATTCTCTTAACCTTGTATCTTTCCCATGTCTCTTTTTCATGTGTATAGATACGCACACACATATGCACATAAACACCCCCCACACTCATACACGTGTGTGTGTGTGTGTGTGACTAAATGCTACTGCACTTGGAGAGAGTTTTACAGTGATAGAGCCCCATGTCTTAACTTCTCTTTTTGATCATATATTTGCGTCACGTTTATGGAGATATACTGTTCTTGCTCATTCTTTTCCTTCCACTTCTTCCCAACACTAGGGATCTGGCCACTTATCCTTTATGATGGGGCCGATTAACTGAAAATCTGTTGACATGTACCCTTGTTTGATACGCTCTGACAATGTCTTTCTCATTTTCTTGATTTAAGACTTAAAAGGAACTTTATTGACTCGCATGTCAAACAACCTCAAAATGTACATCAGGGATGTTGTCCCTTATAGTTCGGAGACGAAGCACTTCCGACATATGCCAATCCATATGTTCCTTACAATGCACAGGATACATTTGTGTCATGATTAGAGCTATTTCTTCTAATCTTACTTTCTTCTAGCCAATATCCCATTTTACTTAACGCCTTTTTGGTGAAATTCATCACAAAGAGGTTTGTCGACAAGCACCAGACAGTGTCTAAAATTATGGTGGGAGACCCACAGCATTCCCTTGCCAGTGATGGCCTACCTAGTCCAACTTTATCTAGCTTTCCGCTTTACCTGTCTCTTCCCTGAGGTTGCTCCAGGCGTCCACCAATCCATCACTATTGAGCCATTTAAGCTGTTCAGTATCATGTCATCAAATCAATTGAGGAACTGAAATACATAATCATTTCCGTCACCCTTCCAACCTGGTTATTTTAGGACCGCAATCCTCTCCGTGTAACTAGATTTCCTGCCATTAGGAGCAATACTTGTTGACCATTGTTCATCTTCCACTAGTACGTGCATATTTGTCCCCACTGAGTTGAGCAGAATGTTCATATACTCACAAATGTTAATGTTTCATATGTTGCAAAAAAAAATATATTCTCAACAGATCTTTTTTCTTGCACTATAATTTTGACGTTGACCAGTATATGATTTGACTCCGTAACTTTTTTTCTTTTTCATCTAAGGGTAAGGGAGAATGATTAATACCTCAGGTGCATTCACAGGTACATTCGTGTAATATACCCCCACGCGATCATACTTATGGTTTGGCTTCATCTAATGTCGTCCAATCTCCAGTGCTGTGCATTCCACAAGGTATATTTTCGTTAAACATCATCCGTCGATTTTTGAAACCTACCATAGTCTTCTTCAGGTTGTCGGAATCTCAGATAATCCATATTTCTCACATGGTTTAGATTTGTCCTGTTTATCATAACCCACATAGAAACTGAAGAATGATTCTAACGTTTCTGGCAAGTCATTTACCTAGATAGTTAGTAACAATGGCCTCTGCGAAACATAGCTGTCTGCTCTCACTTAGTCTGAGATGGCACCTTGGACATGTGTCGTCTGTTCCCGTGTCGTTTAAGTAATTTTGGATCCACCGAAGGACGTTCCCTCTAATGTCTAAAAGGCAACCCATTCTTTTAGCTCCAGTGAGTTCTTCAACATCTGAAGTGGCCTCTCAAATGTGTCTGCACGCTCCTCGAGTACCTGGGGTGAGACACCGTGAAGGTCATGCGCCATATATAGACTTAGACCATTTATGAGATTACTTATATCTTGACCAACGATCTTGATCCTTTTAACGGTCCTTCTTCCACCCCATTCAAAAAGTGTTGGAGAAACGTGTCTCCAACTCTGAATGCAGTGTGGAACAAAGTATTCGTTGCCTAACACACATACAACTCTGTTACAATGACCCTTTCCTCGGAGTCTGTAACTATTCTTTGAATGACACTTTACTCTGAATAGATGTATGGAATAGTGTAGGATTGTCAGTTGCTCTTGTTTACAGTACTTTTCTGAAGATTTCTCTGGTTTTATTTCCCTGTTCGACTACACTCTTTCTATTACTCTGATATATTTCCTGCACTTTATGGCAACTTAATCGTCTATATCTTCCATTGTGCCTTTCTATTTTTCTTCTTCCTGTGGCAGTTATTGAAGCACGCCCCTTTCCTACTACTTGATTATGTCTCCCAGCATTAACACACCGCCGACGGACGTTTTGATTAATATTTCATAGAACCTCTTGTAACACTGTTCCATAATATGATAGAAAAATTCCGTGTTCTACTGTTTGTTCCTCAGATGGTGTTCCGTCTCACAAAGTTGTCCTCTTTATGTCTCCTTGTAGCATTTGGACGGTTTCTCCTTCTCCTTCGTTATTTCCTAGATAACAAAATTCCCAAATTTCAAGAACTGTGTGATCGCTGATGACAAGTCTTTTGCTCCAAATTCAAGCTTTTCAGTCACATTCTGGAGCTGAAAGTTCTCTTAAACACATTCTTGAAATCAGTAATTCACTTCCCCATTTCTCATATTACCAGTGAACCACCAGACGTTCCGGTCCGATATTCCTATCCTTACAGTCACCTGTTATCAGGCCTGTTCCTCCACCCACTGAGGTTTGCCTCTCGTTCTCGAACATAATCACGAGTGAGCCTTTGACTGCATTACTGAATTCTTGTCAGTTTCATTAGAGATCTTCAAAGAAATATATCTTCTTGGTAGTCGGACGATCACCGAAGACGATCCCGTGTAATAGTCATCTCTTCTTGTAGACCTGATTATGGTGCGTAAGGTGAGTGGGTGGGTGTGTGGGGGTGGGAAATGGGGCATATACATAATGCCCAAGGTCGGGAGTATATGCATAATGCACAAGGTTGGAGCATACGTGTAATGCACAATGTCGGGAACATGCGCATGATGCTCAAGGGCGGAAGAATACACGACCAATATAATCGGTTCCCTTGCAGGTTCCAGGCAGCTGTTGCTCTTGTCCTGGGAGCCCCGACAGACTCTCCTTGTGGGTGAGAGATATGAGGACCTGCCCCTGGCAGGCTGGCTCCTCCAGTCCACGGTGTTAAGCGCCACACATATGTAGACTGTGTTCCAAACTGTCTCTGTATTATATAAGTTTTTTTCTGGTTGCCTTGGTCTCTGCTTCTATATTTATCTCACTATGGAATGTGATGATCAACCAGTGTGATCAATGGACGTCCGTAAGCGTAGCCTCGACGACTGTGACCTTGTTCTGTGTGAGGTTCTCAGTCATATCGGACTTATCTTACTTACTGGCGGATTTTCAAGCCTGAAGGGAAAGAACGCGTTTAGAGCCAACGTCGCAGATCTAAAGGTCTCCTGCACAGAGTCCGGGTCTCATAAATGTGGAGGACAGATGTATGATTAGTCGAGTTACAGGTCGTCTGCTCGAATGTAAGAGTGATGTCTCAGTTCTGTAATAACCACAGGAACTCTGTTGCTGTCCTACATAAGGCGGTAATTCCGTTTTTCTTTGGTTTTGAGGAGATTTTCGTTTGTCCCTGATTATTCCTTCAAATGATTCGAACTCTCTCTCTCTCTCTCTCTCTCTCTCTCTCTCTCTCTCTCTCTCTCTCTCTCTCTCTCTCTCTCTCTCTCTCTCTCTCTCTCTCTCTCTCTCTCTCTCTCTCTCTCTCTCTCCATTTCCATTATTTTCCTCTCCTTGTCCATCATTCACTTCAATTTTCTCCACTGTTCCAGTATCTATTCTCCGTCGTTTCGATTGCATTCTCTTATGTACATTCATCCATAATACACCTCTAATCTTTGTTTACTTTCTTGTGAAATACTGTTTACCTCACCCTTCCCTCTCCTTCTCCCTCTTTCTCCACCTCTTCCTTCTTCCCCTACCCAAGACGCCTGAGCACAGAGTGACAGGCGTGAACAGCCCCTAAGATGCCTATAATCAAGACAAACAGCAAGTGGTTCTCCTGACACACGTGGCACCGATGCCAGGTGACACTAACTGCATGACTGAGTGATGGTGCCACCACACTGTCTTAATGAACTGCTGCCACCACCTCTCACTCCCTCCCTCACACAGATGCGATTTACGCACTTAGGTACAGCTACAAACATAGGTACATCCACAACCGTAGGTACAGCCACATCCAAAGGTACAGCCAGGACCGTAGGTACGGTCACAACCATAGATACAGCCACAACCATAGGTACAGCCACATCCATAGGTACAGCCACAACCATAGGTACAATCACAACCGTAGGTGCAGACATTACTATAGGCACAGCCACAACCATAGGTGCAATGACATCCATTGGTACAGCCATAACCACAACGCACAGCTACAGCCTTACTTACAAGGCAAAGTAGCAGATACAACTATAACCATAGGTGCCACAGGAGCCAAAACTTAAGCCAGAACAACGGACAAAGTCACACCTTTCAATGTAACCAGAATAGTGGCCATATCCACCACAATAAGTATGTACCACCTCAACCAACGTTATGTGCCACTACAGGTACAAGTTTGCTCACTCTCATATCTGAAGCAATGAACAGCATCACAGCCAGAGCTATTGCCACTGCCACGGTCGCCTGGACACACTTTACTGTCACAGGTACAGCAGGAGCATACCTCCTCCCCTCCAGCCGCAGCCGCCCTCCAGATGTATCACACACCCATGACAACATAATACTCACAGCATCAGTATACAGCCGCAGCCACATATATAGTCCAACAACAGCACACGACACAGCCATACCATACACACAGTCACAGCCGTGCTTTAGAACAGCACACACTATTACCACAGCCACAACCTATGGCCACAATCCTACAAGAACATATCTCAGACAAAAACACACTCATCTACAGCTTGTAGCCACAAATTTATGACGGCATAGTCACCCACAAGCACTGTTCCAGCATTAACAGCGCACTCTACAGTCACAACCGCAGCCAAAGACACAGCTACAACCATAGTCACAACCACAACCACAGTTACACCACACGCCTCAGGGCACCCACCATTATAACAACAAATTTCACACTTGACTGCCAGGTCAGCAGAGTCATTAGATTCCATTAATTTCTTTCGCCATTTTCGATTAATTTTGCGTCCAGCCGTGTCCACTATTGCGTCGATGGTCTTCTTTTGTTTTCCTCCTCACTAGGGGAGCTGGAACACGAGGGAGCCAATAACTCGGGGAGTTGTGATATCTCTGGAGGCTGGGGCGATCCACTGTAGTGTAATGCTTGCATTTGTGAGATTTACCTTGCGGGAAATTGAAATGAAAGAAGTTCATAGATAACAGATGCAGATGCGGGAAGGATTCAAAGGTCATATATATATATATATATATATATATATATATATATATATATATATATATATATATATATATATATATATATATATATTTTTCTTTCTTTCTTTTAAACTATTCGCCATTTCCCGCATTAGCGAGGTAGCATTAAGAACAGAGGACTGGGCCTTTGAGGGAATACCCTCACCTGGCCCAATTCTCTGTTCTTTTAGTTCGGGGAAGATGACGTTTCACTATAGCTTCTAGAGTTTGTAGCACCCACATGTTACTTTTAGCCTCTTCATTACTTGTGAAATTTGTGTACATCTTTGCCTTTGATGGACACATCTCAATGTGATCAACCTCATTGATAGTATGAATATCCTGAAATCGCATGGCCCACACAAGCATGTCCAAGTTACGCAAGGCTTCTGGTACTGCCAACATATTTCCATTCTGCGAGCTAATGCTCCCCTCCTCTGAGGGTACTGGCAGCACAAACAGTCGCTCAAGATGAACCAACTTCCTTAATGCCTGACCTAGCCTGGGTCCTAAGGTGAAGCTGAAGAGGCACAAACGACGTAGTTTGTAAAGCCGACTTATGGCATCAAAAATGGCATTGTCATTAACAGAACCTCCATCTTCAAGCCAAAGTGCCTTCAAATTTGTCATGCTGCCAATGTTACTCCAAGTATGTGGGGTAAAGTTGCTGACTGGACCAACATGGAGAGAAGTGAGATTAGTGCCTAGATATGGCCAAGAAGGTCCTGACAATCCTCTCATCACCAAAAGCTGAAGTTGCTGGAGTTTGATAAAGTTGAAATTGGTAGTAAGGCAGAACCCATGAGAGGATCCAATTCGAAGTTCCTCCAGGTCTGGGACCTCCATTAGGTAAGCTGGATCAAATCGTGCAACTCCTTCAGTCATGCGAAGTTCTGTAGCACTAACTGATGTAAGGTGCCTACAGCTTGTAAGCAGCATCTGCAACATCTCGCCCTCACATGATGGTAAGGTCACACCCCTCAAGCAGCTCACAGAACCTAATGCACTGAAGATACCTTTCCAAATTTCTTTCTCTGTTTTCTTCATTCTTGTTTCTTTAGGGGAATCCTCTGCTTTGCTAGACTGTCTCCTTATTTTCTCTTTACTTCTGGTAACTGTGCCTTCTACATCATCACAATCCATATAAGAATCTGCCTGTCCTGCTTCTTCAGTGTTCTGCAATTTTTGTAACACAGTTCCTTCACATATTTCACTTTCAATTTTTTTAGATGTTTTCTGGGTAAAACTATCTTGAATTTCAGACACCTCCATATCCTCTCCTTTATCACCAGTTTCAGTCATGTCAACGTCAGAACTACCATGAATTGTTCTATCATCCTGAGTATCCTTTTTGTCAAACACATTTGTTCCATCTTCATTCTTTTCTTTGTATTCTTGATTTGACTGTTTTATGTTGCTATTCTGAGGTACCTCAGAATTTCTTGCAATTTCTTCACTGGACTTTTGGCTTGCTGAACCTTTGCCATATTGTTTGTCTTCAGTATTTTCATCTTTAATAACCCTTTCTTGCATTTTCCTGTCACTTTCTGAAGGATGCACTTTTTCTGATGACTCAATATCCACAATAGATGGGGAACCTTTCTTGGGTGTGGTATGATTAGGGGAAGAACACAAACTAGCTTCTCTTAACCTTGCTGATTTTTCTCCTGAAGGAACGCTGAGGTCTTCCTTATTTTCTTGGTTCTTCTCAATGTTATTTCTGCTTAGCTTCTCTCTGAATACCATTTTTCTCAAGTCAATATAACTTGTA
>NC_092236.1:39170332-39174093 GCF_036320965.1 Panulirus ornatus
ACACAAGTTAATGTGTGATGTTGTTAACCTGACGATCTCTGTACGTGCAGTGCGCACATGTCTGTGAGACAGTGTGGTGCCACACGCACATGTAAGGATATCTATTCCTTGTTTTTGTACCCGTTTACCATGCGATCCCAAGTATTCATTTATCACTAAATGTGATGTAATGTACTACGGTGTTTCTTGCATTGTAAATTCACAAACTATTTCTATCATTGTGGGTTCAATTCTCTTTGATGTTACATCGTACTACATCCACCAGGAGTCAAACGAAGTACTGGAACTCCTAGCTAACTGCTGAACTGACTCACAGAACGATCTATACATTATCATCTTACGAAGGTTAACCACTAGTTTCACACAAGCCTAATCGGCATTCACTCAGGCCCGAGGGAAGCCGAGTAAGAGGTTAGCGTATCCGACCAATATTATCCCGCCATAAACCCAGCACATTACATCTTTTAACATCATGTTGATGACATCCTCAGCAGACTTAACTGTAGTGTAAGAAGCTTTAGGTGACTTTAAAGGATCTCTCACCTCATGTACTCGATATAATATGACATGAATGGGCTCGAAAAGCAACAGGGAATCCCGGAAAATGGTGTAAGGGAGAGAACATTACGGCAAGACCGCTGACGGCATGTTATTGATGGCAGCTGCTCAGCCTCAGAGCAGGGTGGGAATTCGTTGGCTTATGTTTCTTTCAGTTTCTTTGTTCTTCACGTAAGACTGAATTTATGAGAGCATTTTCTCTGAAATTCTTTGCATTAAAGTATAACAAAATACTCATTACCCCAGGTGCTATAAAAACGTTTACTTGCTGGGAAAACTATAGAATAAACAAATTGATTCTAATATGACTGAACGAAATATTCCAGAAGAAATTGCGCGCGAAATATAACTGCCGTGTGCCTTACCTTCCGAACAATTACACACACACTCGGCTCCTATTTCCTCAGTTTAGTTAAACAGGTCTATAGGCTGGTCCCTGTGACTGTTTACAGACGTTCATGACGGCTGTGGGGCGCGAGTCAGGTTTCCGTAATGTAATAGTTATTATTTAGGGGAAAGTAGACGTGAGGCGTTCTAGTGTACTTGCTGACGTGTAGTTACATAGGCTGGATATCATTACATTCTTACTACGAGGTATTTTGTGAGACTTGTTATAACTTACACATTTAAAGGAAGCTCACAGTAGCGGACCAATGTGCTTCAAGGCGCCTGATCGAAGCCGTCCCGAGCTTCTTTGTTTCTACTTGTTGAGATAGAGCCTAGCTCAGCTGCGACCAGGTGTGTACCGGGACTCTGAGGCGTCAGGTGCGTACCAAGACTTTTGTCAGCGACTCCACATATGTTTCCACAGATGATACGGACATGATAACTCTCCATCGAAACTAATGTACACGTGCCACACACCTGAATGTTTTTTTTCGTTTTTCAGTATCACGCGATCTTTCTCACTCTCGCTTTTTCATACTTCTTTTTGTCTGTAGCATTTTCACTAACAGCCCTTACCTTATGTGCTCGTGATCTCTGTATACACGATCATATACATAAATGTTTGCAAAGTACGCATTGTGGATCATCAGAAATCTTCCTTGCGGCTACAGGATCCGAAGTATTTTCACTTAGGAGCACTGGATGAATTGGAAACATCCTATTCCTCTCTCAATTAGGAGACTCATGTCGTAACACTACTAGCAGTGTAGAAAGACCTATGTTCGTCTCGCTCTGTACGACAGCGGTACATATAACTTTTTCACTAGAGCCAGACACAGTGAGCGATGGTTTCCACACCTTTGTCAGCGAGCAGACCTTGTTATCCACCTGAGAGGTGAAGGTTCCCACTGCTGGTGATCTCTGCTGAGTACAGGGGCACCTAGTCGTTTCGCTGATGAAACTGACAACGCCTTTCTTTCGTAAGGATCGCCAGACTTCTTGTGTACAGCTGAATGATAAGAGATGAAACTTGATACGACCTGCGGATCAACACACTCACTAGAGAGCGAGGGGAACATACAAGTAAACATATACAATAGCACATTTGATACGACATAAAGCATGGTCAACTTTTCATTCTCAAAGGTTAAGCATACAAGAGGAATACAAAAAAAATAAAAATAGCAAGTTTGTGGTAGTGAAAGAGAGCAGTAACTCATACCTTAGTGTGGTAAAAGTTACAAGGTATACAGATAATTCAATTAGAACAACCTGCAAATTGTCATTAAGACCAAGGAGGCACAGGTCATGGAGTTGAAGCGAAGTATTCATCAAGTCTGTTCTTGATAGTATTCATAACGCCACTTTCAGCCACTGTAGTTGGTAAACCGTTCTATATGTTAACGTTACTGTTGGAGAAAAAGTTCTGCCCCTCATTCTATGTATAACGTTTGCCCTCGAGTTTGTATCCATTACTGCGAGTAGACTCAGACGGATCAAGTCTTAAGTAACTTGAGAGATCAAGGTTATGAAAGCCTTTGATCATTTTGAATACTTGTATTAGATCGCCTCTCAAGATTCTCTTTTCTAAGCCAAGTATATTTAAGTCATTTAATGTGCTCCAGCAGGATTTACTTCTAAGCCCGGGAAATTTCTTTGTAGCTGGACGTTCCATTCCCTCCATTCTATGGCTCTTTTACGCAGGATGACCAAAACTGAACAGAACATTCAAGATGTGGACAAACCAATAAACTGCAGAGTGAGGTTGATTTTCTTGTACTTAAATTCGAATGCTCTACCTATGAATCCAAGAATTTAGTTTCGCTCTTTTCACTGCTTTTGTGCACTGCTTACTTGGTTTTAGGTCACTAGAGATTACGACGCGAGAGTCATTTCCTCATTTATCCTTTTTTGCAGTGAACCAGAATTCATACCGTAGTTTGCCTATTAGGGGCGATCATAGTCTTGCGGTAGCGCTCCCGCCTGTCACACAGGGGTCCCGGGTTTGATCCTGGCTGTTGGAGGTTTGTATGTTCTATAAAGGTGTATTGAAATGGTTTGGTCACATGGGAAGAATGAGTGAGGAAAGATTGACAAAGAGGATATATGTATCAGAGCTGGAGGGAACGAGAAGTGGGAGATCAAATTGAAGGTAGAAGGATGGAGTGAAAACAAAATTGAGCGACTGGGGCCTGAACATGCAGGAAGGTGAAAGGCGTGCAAGGAATAGAGTGAATTAGGAACGATATGATATACCGGGGTCGACGTACTGTCAGTGGATTGAACAAGGGCATGTCAAGCGTCTAGGGTAAATCAATGGAAATTTTTGTGTTGTTTGGATGTGGAAAGGGACCTGTAGGCTTCGGTGCATTATACATGACAGCTAGAGGGTAAATGTGACCTGAATGTGGCTTGTCTTTTCCAAGCACTACCTCGCGCGCGTGCGGGGCGAGGAGATTGTCATTTCATGTGTGGCTGGGGTGGCGACGGGAATGAATATAGGCAGCAAGTATGAATTATGTATATGTATATATATTTATATGTCTGTATATATATTTTTTTTTTTTATTTGTCGCTGTCTCCCGCGTTTGCGAGGTAGCGCAAGGAAACAGACGAAAGAAATGGCCCAACCCACCCCCATACACATGTATATACATACGTCCACACACGCAAATATATATACCTACACAGCTTTCCATGGTTTACCCCAGACGCTTCACATGCCCTGATTCAATCCATTGACAGCACGTCAACCCCGGGTATACCACATCGATCCAAGTCACTCTATTCCTTGCCCTCCTTTCACCCTCCTGCAT
>NC_092236.1:39174193-39199193 GCF_036320965.1 Panulirus ornatus
GGTGGTTTGATCGAGTGAGTAACGTAAGGGTAAGAGAGATGTGTGGAAATAAAAAGAGCGTGGTTGAGAGAGCAGAAGAGGGTGTTTTGAAGTGGTTTGGGCACATGGAGAGAATGAGTGAGGAAAGATTGACCAAGAGGATATATGTGTCGGAGGTGGAGGGAACGAGGAGAAGAGGGAGACCAAATTGGAGGTGGAAAGATGGAGTGAAAAAGATTTTGTGTGATCGGGGCCTGAACATGCAGGAGGGTGAAAGGAGGGCAAGGAATAGAGTGAATTGGAGCGATGTGGTATACCGGGGTTGACGTGCTGTCAGTGGATTGAATCAAGGCATGTGAAGCGTCTGGGGTAAACCATGGAAAGCTGTGTAGGTATGTATATTTGCGTGTGTGGACGTATGTATATACATTTGTATGGGGGGGGGGTTGGGCCATTTCTTTCGTCTGTTTCCTTGCGCTACCTCGCAAACGCGGGAGACAGCGACAAAGTATAATAAAGATAATAATAATAATATATATATATATATATATATATATATATATATATATATATATATATATATATATATATATATGTATATATATATATATATATATATTTCATTTATCTATTTTGCTTTGTCGCTGTCTCCTGCGTTAGCGAGGTAGCGCAAGGAAACAGACGAAAGAATGGCCCAACCCACCCACATACACATGTATATACATACACGTCCACACACGCAAATATACATACCTATACATCTCAATGTACACATATATATACACACAGAGACATATACATATATACACATGTACATAATTCATACTGTCTGCCTTTATTTCTTCCCATCGCCAAATCTCGCGTTAGCGAGGTAGGGCAAGGAAAAAGACGAAAGAATGGCCCAACCCACCCACATACACAAGTATATAGATAAACGCCCACACACGCACATATACATATGTATATCTTTCAGCGTATACATACATATATATACACAGACATAAACATGTATACACATGTACATATTCATACTTACTACCTTCATCCATTTACGCCGCCACCGCGCCACACATACCCCCACCCCTGAGGTACAGCTAGAAAAAGACAACAAAAGCCACATTCGTTCACACCCAGTCTCTAGCTGCCATGTGTAATGCACCGAAACCACAGATCCCTTTTAACATCCAGGTCCCACAAAACTTTCCATGGTTTACCCCAAACGTTTCACATGCCCTGGTTCATTCCACTGACAGCACGTGATTGTTCCAAATCACTCTATTCCTTGCACGCCTTTCACCTTCCTGTATGTTCAGGCCTCAATTCCTCAAAATCTTTTTCACTCCATTCTTCCACCTCCAATTTGGCCTCCCACCACTTCTCGTTCCCTCTACCTGTGACATATATATATCCTATTTGTCAATCTTTCCTCACTCATTCTCTTCATGTGTCCAAACCATTTCAACACACCGTCTTCTGCTCTCTCAACCACACTCTTTCCATTACCACACATCTCTCTTACCTTTTCATTACTTAATAGATCAAACCACCTCACAACTCATACTGTCCTCAAACATCTCATTTCAAACACATCCACCCTCCTCCGCAAAACCCTATCTACAGCCCATGCCTCGCAACCACATAACATTGTTGGAACTACTATTCCTTCAAACATACCCATCTTTGCCCTCCGGGATAACGTTCTCGCCTTGCACACATTCTTCAACGCTCCCAGAACCTTCCCCCCCTCCCCCACCCTTCGACTCACTTCCGCTTATATGGTTCCATCCGATGTGAAATCCACTCCAAGATGTAAATAACACCTCACCTTACTTCCTCCAGTTTTTCTCCATTCAAATTCACCTCCCAATTAACTTGTCCCTCAATCCTAATGAGCCTAATAACCTTGCTCTTATTCACATTTACTCTTAACTTTCTTCTATCACACACTTTACCAAACTCAGTCTCCAGTTTCTGCAGTTTCTCACCCGATTCCTCCACCAGCGCTGTATCATCAGCGAACAACAACTGACTCACTTCTCAAGTCCTTTCATCCACAACAGACTGCATACTCGCCCCTCTCTCCAAAACTCTTTCATGTATCTCCATAACACCCCATCCATAAACAATTCAAACAACCATGGAGATATCATGCACCCCTATCGCAAAACGACATTCACTTGGAACCGATCGCTTTCCTTTCTTCCTACTCTTACACATGCCTTATATCCTTGGTAAAAACTTTTCACGGCTTCTAGCAATTTACCTCCCACACTCTTAATACCTTCCACAAAGCAGATCTATCAACCCTAATATATTTGTTTATAGATGAAGCGGCTAGGGAGGTGAATGCAAGAGTTTTAGAGAGAGGGGCGAGTATGCAGTCTGTTGTGGATGAGAGGGCTTGGGAAGTGAGACAGTTGTTGTTCGCTGATGATACATCGCTGGTGGCTGATTCGGGGGAGAAACTGCAGAAATTGGAGACTGAGTTTGGCTAAGTGTGTGAAAGAAGAAATATCAATAAGAGCAAGGTTATCAGGTTCAGTAAGGAAAAGTTAATTGTGAGGTAAGTTTCAATGGAGAAAAACTTGAGGAAGTGAAGTGGTTTAGAAATCTGGGAGTAAACTTAACAGCGGATGGAACCATAGGCGCGGAAATGAGTCAGAGGGTGGGGGAGGGGGCGAAGGTTGTAGGAGCGTTGGAAAATGTGTGGAAGGCAAGAATGTTATCTCGGAGTGCAAAAATGGGTATGTTTGAAGGAATAGTGGTTCCAACAATGTTATGTGGTTGCGAACATGGGTTATAGATACGGTTGGTGCGGAGGAGGGTGGATGTGTTGGAAATGAAATTTTTGAGGATAATATGCGGTGTGAGGTGGTTTGATCGAGTAAGTAATGAAAGGGTAGGAGAGATGTGTGGTAATAATAAGAGTGTGGTTGCGAGAGCAAAAGAGAGTGTTTTGAACTAGTTTCGACACATGGAGAGAATGAGTGAGAAAAGATTGACAAAGAAGATATATGTGTCAGAGGTGGAGGGAAGAAGTAGAAGCGGGAGACCAAACTCGACGTGGAAGGATGGAGTAAACAAGATTTTGAGCAATCGGTGCCTGAACATACAGGAGGGTGAAAGGCGTGCAAGGAATAGAGTGAACTGGAACAATGTGGTATACCGGGGTCAACGTGCTGTCAATGGATTGAACCAGGGCATGTGAGCGTCTGGGGTAAACCATAGAAAGGTCTGTGGGGCCTGTATGTTGAAAGAGAGCTGTAGTTTTGGTGCATTATACATGACAGATAGAGACTGAGTGTGAACGAATGTGGCCTTTTTTTCTTTTCCTGGCGCTACCTCGGTGGTGGCAGTGGTAGGAGGAGATGCTATATCATGTGTGGTAGGGTGGCGACGAGAATTGATAAAGGCAGCAAGTATGAATATGTACATGTGTATATATGTGTATGTCTCTATAAACGCACTGACGCTTATATATGCAAGTGGGAGGGTTGGGGCATTCCTCGTCTGTTCCTTGCGCCACCTCGCTGAAGCAGGAGACGGCGATTTAGTATAATATAATATTAATAATAATAATTATCTATATATATATATATATATATATATATATATATATATATATATATATATATATATATATATATATATATATATATAGGGGAGAAAGAATACTTCCCACGTATTCCCTGCGTGTCGTAGAAGGCGACTAAAAGGGGAGGGAGCGGGTGGCCGGAAATCCTCCCCTCTCGTTTTTTTTTTTTTTTTTCAATTTTCCAAAAGAAGGAACAGAGAAGGGGGCCAGGTGAGGATATTCCCTCAAAGGCCCAGTCCTTTGTTCTTAACGCTACCTCGCTAACGCGGGAAATGGCGAATAGTTTGAAAAAAAAAAAAAAAAATATATATATATATATATATATATATATATATATATATATATATATATATACATATATATATATATATATATATATATATATATATATATGTATATATATATATATATATATATATATATATATATATATATATATATATATATATCTTTTCTTTCTTTCATACTATTCGCCATTTCCCGCATTAGCGAGGTAGCGTTGAGAACAGAGGACTGGGCCCTTGAGGGAATATCCTCACCTGGGCCCCTTCTCTGTTCCCTCTTTTGGAAAATTAAAAAAAAAAAAAAGTGAGAGGGGAGGATTTCCAGCCCCCCGCTCCCTCCCCTTTTAGTCGCCTTCTACGACACGCAGGGAATACGTGGGAAGTATTCTTTCTCCCCTATCCCCAGGGATAATATATATATATATATATATATATATATTTATTTTACCTTTCTAAATATATATATATATATATATATATATATATATATATATATATATATATATATATATATATATATATATATATTTATTTTACCTTTCTAAAAGAGGAAATAGAAGAAGGAGTCACGTGGGGAATGCTCATCCTCCTCGAAGGCTCAGATTGGGGCGTCTAAATGTGTGTGGATGTAACCAAGATGAAAAAAAAGGAGAGATAGGTAGTATGTTTGAGGAAAGGAACCTGGATGTTTTGGCTCTGAGTGAAACAAAGCTCAAGGGTAAAGGGGATGAGTGGTTTGGGAATGTCTTGGTAGTAATGTCAGGAGTTAGTGAGAGGACAAGAGCAAGGGAAGGAGTAGCACTACTCCTGAAACAGGAGTGATGGAAATATGTGATAGAGTGCAAGAAAGTAAACTCTTTTGATATGGGTGAAACTGAAAGTTGATGGAGAGAGATGGGTGATTATAGGTGCATATGCCCCTGGGCATGAGAAGAAAGATCATGAGAGGCAAGTGTTTTGGGAGCAGCTAAATGAGTGTGCTAGTGGTTTTGATGCACGAGACCGGGTTATAGTGATGGGTGATTTGAAGGAGTAATTGGTATACATGGGGTGTTCAGTGCTGTAAATGGAAATGGTGAAGGGCATGTAGATTTATGTGCTGAAAAAGGACTGGTGATTGGGAATACCTGTTTTAAAAAGAGAGATATATATAAGTATACGTATGTAAGTAGGAGACATGACCAGAGAGCGTTATTGGATTTTGTGTTAATTAATAGACGTGCGAAAGAGAGACTTTTGGATGTTAATGTGCTCAGAGGTAAAACTGGAGGGATGTCTGATCATTAACTTGTGGAGGCGAAGGTGAAGATTTGTAGAGCTTTTCAGAAAAGAAGAGAGAATGTTGGGGTGAAAAGAGTGGTGAGAGTAAGTGAGCTCGGGAAGGAGACTTGTGTGAGGAAGTACCAGGAGAGACTGAGTACAGAATGGAAAAAGGTGAGAACAAAGGAGGTAAGGGGAGTGGGGGAGGAATGGGATGTATTTAGGGAAGCAGTGAAGGCTTGCGCAAAAGATGCTTGTGGCATGAGAAGAGTGGGAAGTGGGCAGATTAGAAAGGGTAGTGAGTGGTGGGATGAAGAAGTAAGGTTATTAGTGAAAGAGAAGAGAAAGGCATTTGGACGATTTTTGCAGGGAAATAATGCAAATGAGCGGGAGATGTATAAAAATAAAAGGCAGGAGGTCAAGAGAAAGGAGCAAGAGGTGAAAAAGAGGGCAAATGAGAGATGAGATGAGAAAGTATCATAAAATTTTAGGGAGAATAAAAAGATGTTTTGGAGGGAGGTAAACAAAGTGCGTAACACAAGGGAAGAAATGGGAACTTCTGTGAATGGGGCTAATGGGGAGGTGATAACAAGTAGTGGTGATGTGAGAAGGAGATGGAGTGAGTATTTTGAAGGTTTGTTGAATATGTTTGATGATCGAGTGGCAGACATAGGGTGTTTTGGTCGAGAGGGTGTTCACAAGTGAGAGGGTTAGGGAAAATAATTTGGTAAACAGAGAAGAGGTAGTAAAAGCTTTGCGGAAGATGAAAGCCGGCAAGGCAGCGGGTTTGGATGGTATTGCGGTGGAATTCATTAAAAGACGTGGATTGACTGTATTGTTGACTGGTTGGTAAGGTTATCTAAGGTATGTATGATTCATGGTGAGGTGCCTGAGGATTGGCAGAATGCTTGCATAGTGCCATTGTACAAAAGCAAAGGGGATAAAGGTGAGTGCTCAAATTACAGAGGTATAAGTTTGTTGAGTATTCCTGGGAAATCATATTGGAAGGTATTGATTGAGAAGGTGAAGGCATGTACAGAGCATCAGACTGGGGAAGAGCAGTGTGGTTTCAGAAGTGGTAGAGGATGTGTTGATCAGGAGTTTGCTTTGAAGAATGTATGTGAGAAATACTTAGAAAAGCAAATGGATTTGTATGTAGCATTTATGGATCTGGAGAAGGCATATAATAGAGTTGATAGAGATGCTCTGTGGAAGGTATTAAGAATATATGGTCTAACAAGTTGTTAGAAACAGTGAAAAGTTTTTATCGAGGATGTAAGGCATGTGCACGTGTAGGAAGAGAGGAAAGTGATTGGTTCTCAGTGAATGTAGGTTTGCGGCAGGGGTGTGTGATGTCTTCATGGTTGTTTAATTTGTTTATGGATGAGGTTGTTATGGAGGTGAATGTAAGAGTTTTGGAAAGAGGGGCAAGTATGAAGTCTGTTGTGGATGAGAGAGCTTGGGAAGTGAGTCAGTTGTTGTTCGCTGATGATACAGAGCTGGTGGCTGATTCATGTGAGAAACTACAGAAGCTGGTGACTGAGTTTGGTAAAGTGTGTAAAAGAAGAAAGTTGAGAGTAAATGTGAATGAGAGTAAAGTTATTAGGTACAGTAGGGTTGAGGGTCAGGTCAATTGGGAGGTAAGTTTGAATGGAGAAAAACTGGAGGAAGTGAAGTGTTTTAGATATCTGGGATTGGATTTGGCAGCGGATCGAACCATGGAAGCGGAAGTGAATCATAAGGTGGGGGAGGGAGCGAAATTTCTGGGAGCCTTGAAGATGTGTGGAAGTCGAGAACATTATCTCGGAAAGCAAAAATGGGTATATTTGAAGGAATAGTGGTCTCAACAATGTTGTATGGTTGCAAGGCGCGGGCTATGGATAGAGTTGTGCGCCGGAGGGTGGATGTGTTGGAAATGAGATGCTTGAGGACAATATGTGGTGTGAGGTGGTTTGATCGAGTAAGTAATGTAAGGGTAAGAGAGATGTGTGGTAATAAAAAGAGCGTGGTTGAGAGAGCAGAAGAAGGTGTTTTGAAATAGTTTGGTCACATGGAGAGAATGAGCGAGGAAAGATTGACAAAGAGGATATATGTGTCGGAGGTGAAGGGAACGAGAAGTGGGAGACCAAATTGGAGGTGGAAAGATGGAGTGAAAAAGATTTTGAGTGATCGGGGCCTGAACATGCAGGAGGGTGAAAGGCGTTTAAGGAATAGAGTGAATTGGAACGATGTGGTACACCGAAGTCGACGTGCTGTCAATGGATTGAACCAAGGCATGTGAAGCGTCTGGGGTAAACCATGGAAAGTTCTGTGGGGCCTGGATGTGGAAAGGGAGCTGTGGTTTCGGTGCATTATTATATGACAGCTAGAGACTGAGTGTGAACGAATGGGGCCTTTGTTGTCTTTTCCTAGCGCTACCTCGCACACATGAGGGGGCCGGGTGTTGTTATTTCATGTGTGGCGGGTTGCGATGGGAATGAATAAAGGCAGACAGTATGAATTATGTACATGTGTACATATGTATATGTCTGTGTGTGGATATATATGTATACGTTGAGATGTATAGGTATGTATATTTGCGTGTGTGGACGTGTATGTATATACATGTGTATGTGGGTGGGTTGGGCCATTCGTTCGTCTGTTTCCTTGCGTTACCTCGCTAACACGGGAGACAGCGAGAAAGCAAGTTTAAATAAATAAAATAAATGAATATATATATATATATATATATATATATATATATATATATATATATATATATATATTTATATATATATATTCTGTTATATATTGTCGCTGTCTCCCGCGTTAGCGTGCGGAAAGAAACAGGCGAAAGAATGGCCCAACCCACCCGCATACAAATGTATATACATAAAAGCCCACTCACGCACAAATACATATGTATACATTTCATTGTATACATACATATATATACCCAGACATATACATACATACACATGTACATATTCATACTTGCTGCCTTTATTCATTCCCGTCGCCATCCCGCCACACATGAAATGACAGTCCCCTCCCCCCTCATGTGTGCGAGGTAGCGCTAGGAAAAGACAACAAAGGCCACATTCGTTCGCAGTCTCTAGCTGTCATGAGTAATTCACCAAAACCACAGCTCCCTTTCCACATCCAGGCCCCACAAAACTTTCCATGGTTTACCCCAGACGCTTCACATGCCCTGGTTCAATCCACTGATAACCTGTTGGTTCCTGTATACCACATCGTTCTAATGCACTCAGTTCCTTGCACGCCTTTCACCCCCTTGTATGTTCATGCCCCGATCGCTCAAAATCTTTTTCACTCCCTCCTTCTACCTCCAATTTGGTGTCCCACTTCTCCTCGTTCCCTCCACCTCTGACACGTGTATCCTTTTTGTCAATCTTTCCTCACTCACTCTCCAAGTGACCAAACCATTTCAACACACCCTCTTCTGCTCTCTCAACCACACTCTTTTTATTACCTCACATCTCTCTTACCCCTTTCATTACTTACTCGATCAAACCACCCCACACCACATATTGTTCTCAAACATCAAATTTCCAACACATCCACCCTCCTTCCCACAACGTTATCTAAAGCCCATGCCTCGTAATCATATAACATTGTTGGAACCATAATTCCTTCAAACATGCCCATTTTTGTTCTCCGAGATAACGTTCTCGCCTTCAACACATTCTTCAACGCTCCTAAAACCTTCGCCCCCTCCCTCACTCTGTGACTCACTTCCGCTTCCATGGTTCCATCCGCTGCCAGATCCACTCCTAGATGTCTAAAACACTTTACTTCCTCTAGTTTTTCTCCATTTAAACTTACCTCCCAATTGACTTGTCCCTCAACCCTACTGTACCTAATAACCTTATTCTTATTCACATTTACTCTCAGCTTTCTTCTTTCACACATTTTACCAAACTCAGTCACCAGCTTCTGCAGTTTCTCACCCGAATCAGCAACCACCGCTGTATCATCAGCGAACAACAACTCACTCATTTCCCAAGCCCTCTCATCCACAACTGACTGCATACTTGCTCCTCTCTCCAAACTCTTGCATTCACATCCCAAACAACATTATCCATAAGTAAATTAAACAACCATGGAGACATCACGCACTCCGACCGCAAACCAACATTCACTGAGAACCAATCACATTCCCTCTTTCTACTCGTACAGATGCCTTACATCTTCCCACGCCATATACTCTTCAAACTTTCCACAAAGCATCTCTCCAGATCCATAAATGCCGCACTCAAATCCATTCTCGCATATATTCATAAAAGTAAACACCTGATCTACACATCCTCTAGCACTTCTGAAACCACACTGCTCTTCCCCAATCTGATGCTCTGTCCATGCCTTCACCCTCTCAATCAATATCCTCCATATAATTTACCAGGAATACTCAACAAACTTATACCTCTGTAATTTGAATTCTCACCTTTATCCCGTTTGCCTTTATACACTGGCACTATGCATGCATTCCGCCAATCCTCAGGCACTTCACCATGAGCCATACATTCATTGAATACTCTCACCAACCAGTCAACAACACAGTCACCCCTTTCATAATAAATTCCACTGCAATATCCTCCAAACCTGCCGCCTTGCCAGCTTTCATCTTCTGCAAAGCTTTGACTACCTCTTCTCTGTTTACCAAACCATTCTCCCTGACCCTCTCACTTCGCACACCACCTCAACCAAAACACCCTATGTATGCCACTCTATCATCAAACACATTCCATATACCTTCAAAATACTCACTCCATCTCACTTCACCAATACTTGTTATTACCTCCTCATTAGCCTCCTTTACCGATGTTCCTATTTGTTCTCTTTTCTTACGCACTTCATTTACCTCCTTCCAAAACATCTTTTTATCCTCCCTAAAGTTTAATGATGCTCTCTCACCCCAACTCTCATTTGCCCTCTTTTTCACCTCTTACACCTTTTTTCTTGACTTCCTGCCTCTTTCTTTTATACATCTAGTTATTCGCACTGCTTCCCTACAAAAGTCGTCCAACACCCTCTCTTCTCTTTCACTGAAAATCTTCTTCTTCATTCCACCACTCATTACCCCTTCTAATCTGCCCACCTCCTACCTTTCTCATGCCACAAGCATCTTTTGCACAAGCTATCACTTCTTTCCTAAATACATCCCATTCCTCCCTCACTCCCGTTACGTAATTTGCTATCACCTTTTTCTGTGTTGCAGTCAATCTCTCCTGGTACTTCCTCACACAAGTCTCCTTTCCAAGCTTACTTACTCTCATCAGTCTCTTCACCCCAACACACACACACACACACACACACACACACACACACACACACATATATATATATATATATATATATATATATATATATATATATATATATATATATATATATATATATATATATATATATATATATATATATATATATATATATATATATATATATATATATATATATATATATATATTTTTTTTTTTTTATACTTTGTCGCTGTCTCCCACGTTTGCGAGGTAGCGCAAGGAAACAGACGAAAGAAATGGCCCAACCCCCCCCCCCATACACATGTACATACACACGTCCACACACGCAAATATACATACCTACACAGCTTTCCATGGTTTACCCCAGACGCTTCACATGCCTTGATTCACTCCACTGACAGCACGTCAACCCCTGTATACCACATCGCTCCAATTCACTCTATTCCTTGCCCTCCTTACACCCTCCTGCATGTTCAGGCCCCGATCACACAAAATCTTTTTCACTCCATCTTTCCACCTCCAATTTGGTCTCCCTCTTCTCCTCGTTCCCTCCACCTCCGACACATATATCCTCTTGGTCAATCTTTCCTCACTCATTCTCTCCATGTGACCAAACCATTTCAAAACACCCTCTTCTGCTCTCTCAACCACGCTCTTTTTATTTCCACACATCTCTCTTACCCTTACGTTACTTACTCGATCAAACCACCTCACACCACACATTGTCCTCAAACATCTCATTTCCAGCACATCCATCCTCCTGCGCACAACTCTATCCATAGCCCACGCCTCGCAACCATACAACATTGTTGGAACCACTATTCCTTCAAACATACCCATTTTTGCTTTCCGAGATACTGTTCTCGACTTCCACACATTTTTCAAGGCTCCCAAAATTTTCGCCCCCTCCCCCACCCTATGATCCACTTCCGCTTCCATGGTTCCATCCGCTGACAGATCCACTCCCAGATATCTAAAACACTTCACTTCCTCCAGTTTTTCTCCATTCAAACTCACCTCCCAATTGACTTGACCCTCAACCCTACTGTACCTAATAACCTTGCTCTTATTCACATTTACTCTTAACTTTCTTCTTCCACACACTTTACCAAACTCAGTCACCAGCTTCTGCAGTTTCTCACATGAATCAGCCACCAGCGCTGTATCATCAGCGAACAACAACTGACTCACTTCCCAAGCTCTCTCATCCCCAACAGACTTCATACTTGCCCCTCTTTCCAGGACTCTTGCATTTACCTCCCTAACAACCCCATCCATAAACAAATTAAACAACCATGGAGACATCACACACCCCTGCCGCAAACCTACATTCACTGAGAACCAATCACTTTCCTCTCTTCCTACACGTACACATGCCTTACATCCTCGATAAAAACTTTTCACTGCTTCTAACAACTTGCCTCCCACACCATATATTCTTAATACCTTCCACAGAGCATCTCTATCAACTCTATCATATGCCTTCTCCAGATCCATAAATGCTACATACAAATCCATTTGCTTTTCTAAGTATTTCTCACATACATTCTTCAAAGCAAACACCTGATCCACACATCCTCTACCACTTCTGAAACCGCACTGCTCTTCCCCAATCTGATGCTCTGTACATGCCTTCACCCTCTCAATCAATACCCTCCCATATAATTTACCAGGAATACTCAACAAACTTATACCTCTGTAATTTGAGCACTCACTCTTATCCCCTTTGCCTTTGTACAATGGCACTATGCACGCATTCCGCCAATCCTCAGGCACCTCACCATGAGTCATACATACATTAAATAACCTTACCAACCAGTCAACAATACAGTCACCCCCTTTTTTAATAAATTCCACTGCAATACCATCCAAACCTGCTGCCTTGCCGGCTTTCATCTTCCGCAAAGCTTTTACTACCTCTTCTCTGTTTACCAAATCATTTTCCCTAACCCTCTCACTTTGCACACCACCTCGACCAAAACACCCTATATCTGCCACTCTGTCATCAGACACATTCAACAAACCTTCAAAATACTCATTCCATCTCCTTCTCACATCACCACTACTTGTTATCACCTCCCCATTTACGCCCTTCACTGAAGTTCCCATTTGCTCCCTTGTCTTACGCACCCTATTTACCTCCTTCCAGAACATCTTTTTATTCTCCCTAAAATTTACTGATAGTCTCTCACCCCAACTCTCATTTGCCCTTTTTTTCACCTCTTGCACCTTTCTCTTGACCTCCTGTCTCTTTCTTTTATACTTCTCCCACTCAATTGCATTTTTTCCCTGCAAAAATCGTCCAAATGCCTCTCTCTTCTCTTTCACTAATACTCTTACTTCTTCATCCCACCACTCACTACCCTTTCTAAACAGCCCACCTCCCACTCTTCTCATGCCACAAGCATCTTTTGCGCAATCCATCACCGATTCCCTAAACACATCCCATTCCTCCCCCACTCCCCTTACTTCCATTGTTCTCACCTTTTTCCATTCTGTACACAGTCTCTCCTGGTACTTCCCCACACAGGTATATATATATATATATACATATATATATATATATATATATATATATATATATATATATATATATATATATATATATATATATATATATATATATATATATATATATATATATATGTATATATATATATATATATATATATATATATATATATATATATATATATATATATATATATATATATATATATATATATGTATATATATATATATATATATATATATATATATATATATATATATATATATATATATATATATATATATATATATGTATATATATATATATATATATATATTTATATATATATATATGTATATATATATATATATATATATATATATATATATATATATATATATATATATATATATATATATATATATATATATATATATATATATATGTGAAGTGTTTTAGATATCTGGGAGTGGATCTGGCAGCGGATGGAACCATGGAAGCGGAAGTGGATCATAGGGTGGGGGAGGGGGCGAAAATTCTGGGGGCCTTGAAGAATGTGTGGAAGTCGAGAACATTATCTCGGAAAGCAAAAATGGGTATGTTTGAAGGAATAGTGGTTCCAACAATGTTGTATGGTTGCGAGGCGTGGGCTACGGATAGAGTTGTGCGCAGGAGGATGGATGTGCTGGAAATGAGATGTTTTAGGACAATGTGTGGTGTGAGGTGGTTTGATCGAGTGAGTAACGTAAGGGTAAGAGAGATGTGTGGAAATAAAAAGAGCGTGGTTGAGAGAGCAGAAGAGGGTGTTTTGAAGTGGTTTGGGCACATGGAGAGAATGAGTGAGGAAAGATTGACCAAGAGGATATATGTGTCGGAGGTGGAGGGAACGAGGAGAAGAGGGAGACCAAATTGGAGGTGGAAAGATGGAGTGAAAAAGATTTTGTGTGATCGGGGCCTGAACATGCAGGAGGGTGAAAGGAGGGCAAGGAATAGAGTGAATTGGAGCGATGTGGTATACCGGGGTTGACGTGCTGTCAGTGGATTGAATCAAGGCATGTGAAGCGTCTGGGGTAAACCATGGAAAGCTGTGTAGGTATGTATATTTGCGTGTGTGGACGTATGTATATACATGTGTATGGGGGGGGGGGGGGCATTTCTTTCGTCTGTTTCCTTGCGCTACCTCGCAAACGCGGGAGACAGCGACAAAGTATAAAAAAAAAAAAAAATATATATATATATATATATATATATATATATATATATATATATATATATATATATATATATATATATATATATATATATATATATATATATATATATATATATATACATATATATATATATACACGAACTAAGTGTATAGGAACCTGCACCTTCATAGAACATACAAACCTCCAACAGCAAGATCGAACCCGGGATCCCTGTGCCACAGGCGGGAATGCTACCGCTAGGTTATGTTCCTGGCTAATAGGAAATAACTATTCGAATACTATTTACTCGAATACCCTACGTCTCACATTGGTGAGCAACGTGGTCTCCACCGGTCATTTCCCAACAGGCGCACATAGCCAGCACATAGCATTTTACCGAACCTAACTGTACAACGGGGAGGTATATGAATACGGACAAAGTCTATAGGAACGCGCACCTTCATAGAACATACAAACCTCCAACAGCCAGGATCGAACCCGGGACCCTTGTGTCACAGGCGGGAATACTACAGCTAGGCTATGGGCCTGGCTAATAGGAAATAACTATTCGAATACTATGTACTCGAATACCCTTCGTCTCATGTTGGTGAGCAACGGGGTCTACACCGGTCATTTCCCAACAGGCGCACATAGCCAGCAGATAGCATTTCACTGAACCTAACTGTCACATCTAACAACTCCTTTCCAGTTAGCACATATTCAGTCGTATCTAAATATTAATGCACGTTTTTCTAAAACATGTATCCTTGATCATCATTCGTCTTCCAGTACACAACTCGAGAAGCTTTTCACAGCTTTCGTTGATAACAGGAAGACCATATCCTCAATTACCACATTACCCTACCTTTCATATACATCCCCGACCACCAAAATTCGATCCCCTGCATCAGAATTGCCACAGCACTCACTTAGCCTCTCCCAAATTGCAAAAATTCTATCCCCTGCATCAGAATTGCTACAGCACTCACTTAGCTTCTCCCAAATTGCATTATTTTACATCATCAATTCCCTTCATAGCTGACACATAAGCACCTTCATAGCTCCACCTCTCGTAGTCTCATTCTAATCCACATCAGTCTTGAGGTCTCCTCCTCACAGTCTTGAACACAGACCCACAGCTTATTCTGCATCAAAGGTGCTACTCCATTCACCCCATCCTTTCACTAACAGCGAAATTTGGCCTTTGATTATCCCTGATACATTATACCGACGTCCCCGTCAACTTGTTTTCAGTTATTTTATGTTAGTTAATCAAGTTTGTCGTTGCGCTTGGCCTGAAGTTATTCCGCTTTAACTTGATTTGCATTTATGCAGTGTGCATTCACTTCTCAGATTACCGTCTAAACATTTCCTTTTGGTGTGAATCTTGGATCAAGATTGCAGAAAACCTCGAACTCTTTCGAAAACTTTCATCTGCTTCAACTCTCTCGCCCAAATATTTCAACTTTTTCTAAGGTTCAGTTCAATCTAATTTCCTTTCCCAAGTTAATCTGAACTCTTGCTCTAGTAACAATATAAGTGGAACCTATTGATATCATTTAGTGACATATGGATAACACTGGCAGAGGAAATACATGTGGCAGTGCAGTACCGAGTGAGTGATGACCACAGAGCAGCAGCACAGACGTGAAAGGTCAACATAAAACAACAGTATGAAGAAAGACAAACAGAAGCGACACACAGAACAAAAACAGACTATATCAACGTGAGTGGTGGCGGGTGAAATAATTGCCCAGACAAACAAGGAGATACAAACTTACCGAACTATGAAGAGAATATTAGAGGTAAACGAAATGCTTTGAAGATTTGATATTGGGAAATATTAATAAGTTTCATTTGAAAATAGAGATAATTGATGTAGTTTACACCTTATTGTCCATTAGCAAAAGACCATACAGTTTGGAACACGTAATCACATCAAGAAAACCCCAGAAATATAAGAATAACCAAAGTGTGAATTGAACGCTGAACCTACAGTAACAGAAGATGCAAAAATCATTATTCAGAACATGTAAACTGTTTGTGGTATATATGTATATGTGGACGACAAGATCCATCAACCTCACAGAAAAAAAAACTTGAATCAAGAGCTCATGATCTTCAGGTAAACACTACACATCCAGACCAACAGCTTAGGTGTGCCATCCAACAAGCACAAACAGCAACCCACCACGACTGGCTAACAAAAACATCTGCGCGTGAAACCCAAGAAGAGAATATGGCCTGGGGCGTTAAAGAGACACGAGGTGGTCTGCCTAAGATCAGAGGGTCTGGTTAGTGTTGCTAAGTAATACAGTAGGTCGAGGAAGGACTGTTGCTGCTCCTCTCTTCAAGAGTGTATGCAAGGGCCAGAGACCAAGTGAAGAGAAAAGACCGCAAGATAAAATATACGCTGACTAAAGGGATGGATGGATGGACAGGCATATGATAAAGACTGATGAAAAGGGAAACAGTTCACTTAGGAAAAGGATTACTTTATCATCTAATAGCTGTGTGTGTGATAACTATTTGTGTGTAACGGGGAGAAAGTTTTGCATTCGTGTTGCTTCGCCTCTTAGCCTTGAATACATACATATATATATATATATATTATATATATATATATTATATATATATATATAATATATATATAATATATATATATATATATATATATATATATATGTATATATATATATATCTTTCTTTCATACTATTCGCCATTTCCGCGTTAGCGAGGTAGCGTTAAGAACAGAGGACTGGGCCTTTGAGGGAATATCCTCATCTGGCCACCTTCTCTGTTCCTTCTTTGAGAAAAACAAAAAAAAACAGGAGGGGAGGATTATATTATATATATATATATATATATATATATTATATATATATATATATTATATATATATATATATATATATATATATATATATATATATATATATAAAAGTGAATAAGAGCAAGGTTATTAGGTACAGTAGGGTTGAGGGTCAAGTCAATTGGGAGGTAAGTTTGAAGGGAGAAAAACTGGAGGAAGTAAAGTGTTTTAGATATCTGGGAGTGGATTTGGCAGCGTATGGAAATAGATTTAATTTGGGAACGTGGGTAAGGGGTTTCGACGTGCTGTCAATGGTTGAAAAAGGGCATGTGAAGGCCCGGGGGTCCCCCATGGAAAGTTTTGGGGGGCCTGGATGTGGAAAGGGAGCTGTGTTTCGTGCATTAATTATATGACAGCTAGAGATGAGTGTGAACGAATGGGGCCTTTGTTGTCTTTTTCCTAAGCGTACCTCGCACACATGAGGGGGCCGGGTCGTTGTTATTTCATGTGTGGCGGGTTGCGATGGGACATGAATAAAGGCAGACAGTTTATGAATTATGTACATGTGTACATATGTATATGTCTGGGTGTGGATCTATATGTATACGTTGGATGTATAGGTATGTATATTTGCTGTGTGTGGACGTGTATGTATTACATGTGTATGTGGTGGGTTGGCCTATTCGGTCGTCTGATTCCTTGCGATACCTCGCTAACAGGGGGAGACAGCGAGAAAGCAGGTTAAATAATAAAATAAATGAATATATATTATATATTATATAATTATATCTATATATATATATATAGATATCTATTTATTTATATATAATATATTTGTTATATATTGTCGCTGTTTCCCGCGTTAGCGTGCTGGAAAGTAACAGGCGAAAGAATGGCCCAACCCACCCGCATACAAATTGTATATAATAAAAGCCCACTCAGCACAAATACTATGTATACATTTCATTGTTATACATACTATATATACAGACATATACAATCACATACACATGTAATATTCAACTTGCTGCCTTTAATTCATTCCCGTCGCCTCCCCGCCCACCACATGGAAAAATGACCAGTCCCTCCCCCCCCATGTTGCGAGGTAGCGCTGGGAAAAAGACAACAAAGGCCACATTCGTTCGCAGTCTCTTGCTGTCATGGAGTTAATTCACCAAAACACAGCCCCCTTTTCCCCACATCCAGGCCCCACAAAACTTTCATGGTTTACCCCAGAGGCTTCACATGCCCGGGTTAATCCACTGATAACATGTTGGTTCTGTTATACCACATCGTTTTTAATGCACTCAGTCTCCTTGCACGGCCTTTAACCCCCTTGTATGTTCATGCCCCGATCGTCAAAAATCTTTTTCACTCCCTCCTTCTACCCTCCAATATTGTGTGCCGCTTTCTCTCTTTCCCCTCCACCTCTGACACGTGTATCTTTTTGTCAATCCTTTCTCAATCACTCTCCAAGTGACCCAATCATTTCAACACACCCTCTGTGCTCTCTCAACCACGCTCTTTTTATTTCCCAACCCCATCTCTCTTACCCTCGTTACTTAACCCATTTAACCACCTCACACCACACATTTCCTCAAAAATCTCATTTCCAGCTCATCCCTCCCCCTGCGCACAACTTATCCATACCCACGCCTCGCAAACCATACAACATTGTTTGGGAAACCCCTATTCCTTCAAACAAAACCCATTTTTGCTTTCCGAGTTAAGTCTCGACTTCCACACATTTTTCAAGGCTCCCAAAATTTTGCCCCCTCCCCCACCCTATGATCCACTTCCCCTTCCATGGTTTCCCTCCCCTGACAGACCCCTCCCAGATATCTAAAAACATTCACTTCCTCCCGTTTTTTCTCATTCAACTCACCTCCCAATTGACTTGACCCTCAACCTATGTACCTAAAAACCTTGCTCTTATTCCCAAATTTTCTCTTAACTTTCTTCTTCCACACACTTTTTCCAAATCAGTCACCAGCTCTGCAGTTTTCATGAATCAGCCACCAGGTGTATCATCAGCGAACAACAAATGACTCACTTCCCAAGCTCTCTCATCCCCACAGTCTTTATACTTGCCCCTCTTTCCAGGACTCTTGCTTTACCTCCTTTAAAAACCCATCCAAACAAATTAAAACAACCATGGAGACCTCACACACCCCCGCCCCAAACTACATTCACTGAGAACCAATCACTTTTCCTTCTTCCTACAGTAACATGCCTTACATCCTCGATAAAAAAAATTTTCACTGCTTCTAACAACTTGCCTCCACACCATTATTTTTAATTTCTTCACAGAGGGATCTCTATCAAACTCTATCTATGCCTTCTCCAGATCCATAAATGCCTACATTTCAAATTCCATTTGCTTTTTAAGTATTTCTCACTAAATTTTTCAAAGAACACCTGATCCCCACATCCTCTCCCACTTCTGAAACCCCACTGCTTTCCCCCAAACTGATGCTCTGTACATGCCTTCACCCTCTCAATCAATACCCTCCCATATAATTTACCCGGAATCTTCCACAAATTATACCCCTGTAATTTGAGCATCACCCTTTTCCCCTTTGCCTTTTGAAAGGACTATGCACGCATTCCGCCATCCTCAGGCACCTCACCAGAGTCATTTCATACATTAAATAAACCTTACCAACCAGTCAACAATACAGTCACCCCCCTTTTTTAATTAAATTTCCACTGCATACCATCCAAACTGCTGCCTTGCCGTTTCATCTTCCGCAAAACTTTTACTAAATCTTCTTGTTTTACCAAATCATTTTCCCTAACCCTTCACTTTGCACCCACCTCGACAAAACAACTATATCTGCACTCTGTCATCAGACACATTCAACAAACATTTCAAAATACTCATTCCACTCCTTCTCACATCACCATTACTTGTGATCACTCCCCATTTACCCCCTTCACTGAAGTTCCTTTTGCTCCCTTGTCTTACGCACCCTTTTACCTCCTTCCCTAGAACATCTTTTTTTTCTCCCTAAATTTACTGATAGTCTTCACCCAACTTTCATTTGCCCTTTTTTTTTCACCTCTTGCACCTTTCTCTTGACCTCCTGTCTCCTTTCTTTTATACTTCTCCCCCACTCAATTGCATTTTTTCCCTCGCAAAATCGCCCCAAATGCCTCTCTTTTTCTCTTTCACTAAATCTTACTTCTTATCCCACCACTCATACCCTTCTAAACAGCCACCTCCCACTCTTTCATGCAACAAGATCTTTTGCGCAATCATACCGATTCCCTAAACACATCCCATTCCTCCCCCACTCCCTTATCCTGTTCTCCCTTTTTCCATTCTGTAACAGGTCTCCTTGGTACTTCCCCACACAGGTATATATTATATTATACTTATTATATATATATATATTATATTATATAGTATATTTATTTATATTTTTATATATATATATATATTATATTATATTATTATATATATATATATATATTTGTATAAATTTATAATATATATATATATATATATTATATTATATATATATTTTTATATATATTATATATATATAATATATGTATATATATATATAATATTATATATATATAATATATATATATATTTTATATTATATATATATATATCTATATATATGGAGATATATATTTATATAAATATATTTATATATTATATTATGTATATATATTATATTTTTATATATATATTAATATATATATATATATATATTAAATATATATATATATATATATATATATTTTTATATATATATGTGAAGTGTTTTAGATATCTGGGAGTGGATTTGGCAGCGGATGGAACCATGGAAGCGGGAAGTGGATCATAGGGTGTGGGGAGGGGGCGAACAAGTTCTGGGGCTTGAGAATGTGTGGAAGTCGAGAACATTAATTCTGGAAAGCAAAAATGGGTATGTTTGAAGGAAAAAATAGTGGTGTCCAACAATGTTGTATGGTTGCGAGGCTGTTGCGGACTAGGATAGTGTTGTGGCAGTGAGGATGGATGTGCTGGAAATGAGATTTTTTAGGACAATGTGTGGTTGTGAGTGGTTTGATCGAGAGTAGTAACGTAAGGTAAGCGAGATGTTGTGGAAATAAAAAAGGAGCGTGGTTGAGAGAGCAGAAGTAGGGTGTTTTGAAGTGGTTTGGGCCACATGGAGAGAATGAGTGAGGAAAAGATTGACCAAGTGGATATTGTGTCGGGAGGTGGAGGGAAGTTTATTTAATATACGAGGGAGTATGCGAGGAGATGGAGTGGGAGAAGAGGTAAAGGGAGGTAAAGGCAAGAGTAAAGGGGGGGAATGGTGTATGTACGGGGGTAAGAGTGAAAGATGGAGAAGAGATATAGTAAGGGGCGGGGAGAAGTGTGGGGAAGGAAATCATGGAAGGTGTGAGCGAAGAAGTAGAAGAAGAAGAGGGAAAGGTGGGAGGGAGTAAGAAGGAGAAGGAGGAGAGGGAAGGTGTGAAAGGTGGAATGATGATAGCGAAGAAAGGGCGAAGATGTAAGGGGAGGAGGATATTAGAGGAGATGGGTAGAACGCGGTGAGGGATGGTGAAGAAGAAAGAGAGAGGGAGAAATGAGGGAGAGGAAAGGTCGAGCGGCGAAGAGGGGGAGAGATTGGAAGGGGAGAAGAGGTGAATTGAAGTAAGAAGAAGGAAGTAGTAGAGGAAAGAAAGAGGAAAATGGGGAAAGGAAGAAGAGGGGAAGGAAAAGGAGAAGAGGAAGAGGGAAGTGGACGAGGGATAAGGAAAGGGGGGGAGTGGAATTTGGAAAGGTGGTGGAGGTAGAAGGGGGGGAAGCTGGGGGGGAGAAGAAGGGGAAAGGAATATGGATCAAGAGGAAGAAAGAAGAGGGGATATGGAAGAAAGTGAAGGGAAGGGAGGAAGGAAGAAAGAAGGAAGTGAAGGTTGGAAAAGGTGGGTAAGAAGATAAAATAAGGGTAACGAGTGAAAAGAAAGAAGAGATGGAGTAAGTAGAAGGAAAGGGAAGAAAACGGTAAGGGTGAAAGAGGAGAAATAGGAGAGGAGGGAAAGGGAGAGAATAGAAAGTATGAGAAGCTAAAGATAAAGGGTAAGTGAGTAAGAAAAGAGAAAGAAGGGGAGATGTAAAGAACGAGCGAGGGCGGATGATGAAAGGGAAGAGAGGGAGTAAGGGAATGAAATTGAAGAGGAAAAAGTGGAGAAGGGGGAGAGAAAGAGTGAGTAGAGGGAGATATGTAAAAATAGTGTTGAGAAAAGTTGTTGAGGGGAAAGGAGAGAAGGCGTAAGGACGAGAAGGGTAAGGTTTGTGTAGGGAGGTGGAAGATTGCAAGAAGGAAGAGAGAAAGAAGAAGAAAGAAGAAAGAAAAGAGGGAGAACCACATTGGGAGGTGGAACGTTGGATGTGGACAATGATTTGGGTGAATCGGGCCTGAACATGCAGGAGGGTGAAAGGAGGGCAAGGAATAGAGTGAATTGGAGCGATGTGGTATACCGGGGTTGACGTGCTGTCAGTGGATTGAATCAAGGCATGTGAAGCGTCTGGGGTAAACCATGGAAAGCTGTGTAGGTATGTATATTTGCGGTGTGGGACGTATGATATACATGTGTATGGGGGGGGGGGGCATTTCTTTCGTCTGTTTCCTTGCGCTACCTCGCAAACGCGGGAGACAGCGACAAAGTATAAAAAAAAAAAAAATATATATATAATATATATATATATATATATATATATATATATATATATATAATATATATATATATATATTTTATATATATATATATATATATATATATATATATATATATACATATATATATATATACACGAACTAAGTGTATAGGAACCTGCACCTTCATAGAACATACAAACCTCCAACAGCAAGATCGAACCCGGGATCCCTGTGCCACAGGCGGGAATGCTACCGCTAGGTTATGTTCCTGGCTAATAGGAAATAACTATTCGAATACTATTTACTCGAATACCCTACGTCTCACATTGGTGAGCAACGTGGTCTCCACCGGTCATTTCCCAACAGGCGCACATAGCCAGCACATAGCATTTTACCGAACCTAACTGTACAACGGGGAGGTATATGAATACGGACAAAGTCTATAGGAACGCGCACCTTCATAGAACATACAAACCTCCAACAGCCAGGATCGAACCCGGGACCCTTGTGTCACAGGCGGGAATACTACAGCTAGGCTATGGGCCTGGCTAATAGGAAATAACTATTCGAATACTATGTACTCGAATACCCTTCGTCTCATGTTGGTGAGCAACGGGGTCTACACCGGTCATTTCCCAACAGGCGCACATAGCCAGCAGATAGCATTTCACTGAACCTAACTGTCACATCTAACAACTCCTTTCCAGTTAGCACATATTCAGTCGTATCTAAATATTAATGCACGTTTTTCTAAAACATGTATCCTTGATCATCATTCGTCTTCCAGTACACAACTCGAGAAGCTTTTCACAGCTTTCGTTGATAACAGGAAGACCATATCCTCAATTACCACATTACCCTACCTTTCATATACATCCCCGACCACCAAAATTCGATCCCCTGCATCAGAATTGCCACAGCACTCACTTAGCCTCTCCCAAATTGCAAAAATTCGATCCCCTGCATCAGAATTGCTACAGCACTCACTTAGCTTCTCCCAAATTGCATTATTTTACATCATCAATTCCCTTCATAGCTGACACATAAGCACCTTCATAGCTCCACCTCTCGTAGTCTCATTCTAATCCGCATCAGTCTTGAGGTCTCCTCCTCACAGTCTTGAACACAGACCCACAGCTTATTCTGCATCAAAGGTGCTACTCCATTCACCCCATCCTTTCACTAACAGCGGAATTTGGCCTTTGATTATCCCTGATACATTATGCCGACGTCCCCGTCAACTTGTTTTCAGTTATTTTATGTTAGTTAATCAAGTTTGTCGTTGCGCTTGGCCTGAAGTTATTCCGCTTTAACTTGATTTGCATTTATGCAGTGTGCATTCACTTCTCAGATTACCGTCTAAACATTTCCTTTTTGTGTGGATCTTGGATCAAGATTGCAGAAAACCTCGAACTCTTTCGAAAACTTTCATCTGCTTCAACTCTCTCGCCCAAATATTTCAACTTTTTCTAAGGTTCAGTTCAATCTAATTTCCTTTCCAAAACTAATCTGAACTCTTGCTCTAGTAACAATATAAGTGGAACCTATTGATATCATTTAGTGACATATGGATAACACTGGTAGAGGAAATACATGTGGCAGTGCAGTACCGAGTGAGTGATGACCACAGAGCAGCAGCACAGACGTGAAAGGTCAACATAAAACAACAGTATGAAGAAAGACAAACAGAAGCGACACACAGAACAAAAACATACTATATCAACGTGAGTGGTGGCGGGTGAAATAATTGCCCAGACAAACAAGGAGATACAAACTTACCGAACTATGAAGAGAATATTAGAGGTAAACGAAATGCTTTGAAGATTTGATATTGGGAAATATTAATTAGTTTCATTTGAAAATAGAGAAAATTGATGTAGTTTACACCTTATTGTCCATTAGCAAAAGACCATACAGTTTGGAACACGTAATCACATCAAGAAAACCCCAGAAATATAAGAATAACCAAAGTGTGAATTGAACGCTGAACCTACAGTAACAGAAGATGCAAAAATCATTATTCAGAACATGTAAACTGTTTGTGGTATATATGAATATGTGGACGACAAGATCCATCAACCTCACAGAAAAAAAACTTGAATCAAGAGCTCATGATCTTCAGGTAAACACTACACATCCAGACCAACAGCTTAGGTGTGCCATCCAACAAGCACAAACAGCAACCCACCACGACTGGCTAACAAAAACATCTGCGCGTGAAACCCAAGAAGAGAATATGGCCTGGGGCGTTAAAGAGACACGAGGTGGTCTGCCTAAGATCAGAGGGTCTGGTTAGTGTTGCTAAGTAATACAGTAGGTCGAGGAAGGACTGTTGCTGCTCCTCTCTTCAAGAGTGTATGCAAGGGCCAGAGACCAAGTGAAGAGAAAAGACCGCAAGATAAAATATACGCTGACTAAAGGGATGGATGGATGGACAGGCATATGATAAAGACTGATGA
>NC_092236.1:39204193-39229193 GCF_036320965.1 Panulirus ornatus
GATTCCAGATTTTCCTGAGGAGAGCGCTACGCACTAGCCCTGCCTGATAGAAGAATATTTTCATAACTCTACGTAGGTAAATATTTTGTTTTTAACAGGGTGATTACAGGAGGGAAGGAGAGTTGGGACAAAGGAAGGGATAGTTTGAGATGGACGTGAAGATTGAAGCATGCATGAGTTTATGGTGAAAGTTTTTTAATGCATGTGAGCGATTATCTAGAAGTGTGTTTTGGGGACCTTATTCATAGACCCCGGCAGACTAGTGGTATACATGCATTAGTGTTGTCTCTTCCAGTTAATGAAGGAGATTCACTAAGTTTAGCCAAACATTGTTCACTGTTTACGTCGATGGATGACCGGAGCCTCCCTGGGTGCTTAGACACTTCGAGGGAAGCAAGTGTGTTCCACGTTTGTACTGTTGTCCAGATCTTGGATGTGTCTGTAGTTTGTACCATCGTTATCTTCAAGTTTCCACCGTACTTTCTGCTCTGCTTCTCATAGGTATGAACCGACTGGTTAAATCTTTAGTTATTCTTACTGTTCTACGGTGTTTGTATCGTAGCGGTATTTCTCATTTGTGACGAATCGTACAGCCTAACCTGGTATCCATTGTGACTTCGCCATGCGTGATGCGGGGTGCAAGGAACGTTGTTAGAGCCACGTTAGGACACGTATAATCATGGCTTTGACGAGGTGTAATTTTTGGTTCTCTGGAGGATGCCAGAATCTATACAGACTGGTCAAGGCCGCTATTCATTGTACGGATCTCATGGTGATACCATTTTTTACTCTAACCTTTGATGTGAGTGTGGGGTCCAGGATTCTGAAGTTCTTCTTACACGTTATCGTGTTACCGTCTATGATTATGTTGCTGGGTTTCATTCTTCCCGCAGCTACTGTAGAAAATTTGTTTATGTCTTTTTAAGTACTCCTCTCTCTCTCTCTCTCTCTCTCTCTCTCTCTCTCTCTCTCTCTCTCTCTCTCTCTCTCTCTCTCTCTCTCTCTCTCTCTCTCTCTCTCTCTCTCTATCTATCTATCTATCCATCTATCTATCTATCCTTATCTTCCTCCCTCCCTCCGTGCACTTCACTGTTGATATGAAGGTGGATAATAGACTTCAGTGTCAACCAAAACAGTTACCAAAACCACCTTGACCTTCACCAACATCACATTGACCTACCGTGACCTTCACCAACATCACATTGACCTACCCTGACCTTCAACAGCATTACAGTGACCTACCCTGACCTTCAACAGCATTACAGTGACCTACCCTGACCTTCAACAGCATCACAGTGACCTACCCTGACCTTCAACAGCATCACAGTGACCTACCCTGACCTTCAACAGCATCACATTGACCTACCCTGACCTTCAACAGCATCACAGTGACCTACCCTGACCTTCAACAACATCACAGTGACCTACCCTGACCTTCAACAGCATTACAGTGACCTACCCTGACCTTCAACAGCATCACAGTGACCTACCCTGACCTTCAACAGCATCACAGTGACCTACCCTGACCTTCAACAGCATTACAGTGACCTACCCTGACCTTCAACAGCATCACAGTGACCTACCCTGACCTTCAACAGCATCACAGTGACCTACCCTGACCTTCAACAGCATCACAGTGACCTACCCTGACCTTCAACAGCATTACAGTGACCTACCCTGACCTTCAACAGCATCACAGTGACCTACCCTGACCTTCAACAGCATCACATTGACCTACCCTGACCTTCAACAGCATCACAGTGACCTACCCTGACCTTCAACAGCATCACAGTGACCTACCCTGACCTTCAACAGCATCACAGTGACCTACCCTGACCTTCAACAGCATCACAGTGACCTACCCTGACCTTCAACAACATCACAGTGACCTACCCTGATCTTCACCAACATGACGGTGACCTACCTTGACTTTCACAAACCTCTGGAGGACCTACTGTGACCTTCACCAAGCTCATTTTGAGTCAGCTTGGTCTTCACCAACACCATAGTGACCCACCATTACCTTGTGACCTACTATCATCACCAACATTTCTATGAACTCTTATTACCATTTCTAAGATCACCATGAACCCTTCACCAGCACCATTATTGTTTATTACTACCATCACCATCACCATCGTCATTTAACAGTCACCATTACTGACACAATTGCCACTGTAACTGACCATCACCAACAAAACATTATCGCAACCTCTATGCACCACCATCTCCAACATCACCATATTTCACCTTCATGACGCCATTACCATCTCGGTACGAACGTGACCTACTGTCACCATCACCAACACCATCGTGACACACCATCAATTCACAGTAACATGACCACCATTTGCCATTACCAACAGGACTGTAGTTCACCATCCCCGACACCATCTTGACCTAACATCATCACGAACACAAACTGCTGCTCGGCTACACCGTCAACAACAATACCGTAACGTAACTCACCATCACTAACATCATCCTGACCTACCATCACCATCACCATAGCCGCCCGCATCACTTGCAAAATACTGTCAGAAAATCTGATGTTAGTGATATCGGCACGGTGAGACAAGTGACCAACATCGCTATCATTCTGTCCTGACTGACTGTACCCTGATGATAGAAACGCTCATAGAGTTGGCAGACGTTCAACAGCTAACCCGAGGACACTGTTGCCAGTCATTCATCCTCTTCCTTGGAAAGTTAGACAACGCTGGCTGTTGGGGTGAAATATATCCGAGAGAAACGTTAAGGTGAGCGGGATGGGCATGTTAGCAATATGAGAAGAACGAAGAATGACGATGTTCTTTGGTCACACCAATGAACAATTTTATTCCGCCGTCTCTAACGTTGTTCTAGAAGCGTCTGCTCGGTTCAAGTCAAGAGTCCAAAAGTCAATGGCCAGCTGGTCAGCGTTGGTTTTCGACCGTCTTTGGCGTACGTGTGATGTAATTTCTGGCCCTCCGTAGGAGCTAGAAGAAGATGGCCCGAAGGGCTCAAACCAGCCGTAACCATAAGTTACAGTAATTATCTTCATCATCATTATCCTCATTACTAGAATCATGGCTATCATTTTCATTAGTGTCATCACTACCATTACGAAAGGACGTATCCTTCTTACCATCATTACTTGTACCATCAGTACCATCTCTATCATCACAGCCAACCTCCCTCACTACCACTCCCATCATCTAATGTCATCACCAACACCACTATCATTTCTAGAAGACACTACACAGCCCACACCGCCCCCCTCGAGTTCAGCCACCCGCCGCCCTCACTCAACTACCGGGATAACTGTCCCCTGACCTCTGACCTGGTTCTCTCACGGTCAGGAGCCCCAACCCGAGATTAAGTGTGGCCCAAAGCACGACCGACACTTGCCAATTGGCTCGCCTGTGGAGGTAATTATCCTAAATGGTAATTCAATAATTGGAAAGATGGAGGACGGAGGGTGACGCTTGGATCCTTCGTATGTCTTCCCATAAGAACACACACACACACACACACACACACACACACACACACACACATTCTCTCTCTCTCTCTCTCTCTCTCTCTCTCTCTCTCTCTCTCTCTCTCTCTCTCTCTCTCTCTCTCTCTGTGGTAGGTAGAAGGTGGTAGGCAGCTACCGACGAGAAGATGTATCACTAGTACTACGGAGAGATAGAGATCGCTGCGCAGTGAACCAGCACTTCAGTGGTCGTCAAGTTTACTCCTGACTCCTTACCTCACACAATCCAGATGACAACGAGCAACTAACAAACTGATTCTTTCTAACCCTAGATATTCCTGCAGTGAGCACTACGCGCTAGCCATGCCTATCGGAAAAAATCTCGTTTGACTAATAGGTTATTGCTCTGTCTCTCTAACAGAAGAGAGAGAGAGAGAGAGAGAGAGAGAGAGAGAGAGAGAGAGAGAGAGAGAGAGAGAGAGAGAGAGAGAGAGAGAGACCTTTAAAATACCTCCAAAAAGAATGTTTCACTTGTCACTATTTCTGAAACTCTTCTTTCACACTACGCAGCTGTGTGTGGCTCGAGCATGACCCTAGCCGGGAGGTGAGTGGCAGACGCCAGCTCAATTGGACCTTCTGTGTGTAATTACTTTAACTGGTAGTTACGTAATAATGGCGGGCTGTTGGCCAGGACAGAAATGAGTGAGCCAATATTGCCATTTACCATGTAGCACTTTGTTGTTGTTCGCTAGAGTCGCTACTGTAGCACTTTGTTGTTGTTCGCTAGAGTCGCTACTGTAGCACTTTGTTGTTGTTCGCTAGAGTCGCTACTGTAGCACTTTGTTGTTGTTCGCTAGAGTCGCTACTGTAGCACTTTGTTGTTGTTCGCTAGAGTCGCTACTGTAGCGCTTTGTCGTTGTTCGCTAGAGTCGCTACTGTAGCACTTTGTTGTTGTTCGCTAGAGTCGCTACTGTAGCACTTTGTTGTTGTTCGCTAGAGTCGCTACTGTAGCACTTTCTTGTTGTTCGATAGAGTCGCTACTGTAGCACTTTCTTGTTGTTCGATAGAGTCGCTACTGTAGCACTTTGTCGTTGTTCGCTAGAGTCGCTACTGTAGCACTTTGTTGTTGTTCGCTAGAGTCGCTGCTGTAGCACTTTGTTGTTGTTCGCTAGAGTCGCTACTGTAGCACTTTCTTGTTGTTCGATAGAGTCGCTACTGTAGCACTTTGTTGATGTTCACAAGTGACGATACTGTAGCGCTTTGTCGTTGTTCGCTAGAGTCGCTACTGCAGCACTTTATTGATGCTCACTATTGACGTTACTGTTGCACTTTGTTGCTGTTCATTTATGGTGCTAGTGTAGCACTTTGTTGGAGTTCGCTGATGACGTTACGGTAACATTTTGTTGGTGCTCGTTGATGGCATTAGCGTAGCACCATGTTTGTGTTCACTGGTTAGTGGGGATGTTATATCATTTTCGTGGTTGATGCTACTTTCCCAAGCACTTACCTTTCTAAACCAAGGTTTGTTAGGGAAGCTACTGTGGCACTTCATTCTCTTTGAAACTTCAACAAAACTCTAATATATTTTTTTCTTACTTTTTGTCTCGCTTGTTGGTAAATCTCCCTCCAAAGTTATCTTCATTAGTTACTTGAATAAAAAGCAAAACTGTATCTGTCTAAGAGTGCATAGATAAGGCGCCTCTGTGTAGGTGAGGTGCACCAAGCAGGGAGGAGGCAAAGCACTGAGCGCACGGTGGGTACAATATATCAACATCGGAGGGTGACAGGTGGGTCCAAGGACGCATAGGATCCCCGTCTCGTCTCGTCTCGTCTCATCTCGTCTCGTCTCGTCTCGTCTCGTCTCGTCTCATCTCGTCTCGTCTGGTCGGTAAGATGAGGGAATAGTGTTAAAGACAACTGTTCGTACTACATAGGAAGGCCAGAGTGCCTTACGTACACAATATGTATGATATTGAAAATATACAGGATGTTTTAACGTTGGTAGTAGAAAAGGGATTCATAGTCACATTGATGTTAGTCATACAGTATCATGGCAGATACAGAAGCGTTTGAGTACACGCAAATATGATATGAATAGTTCACAAGAGAGTTAATAGACTTACGTAAATTTTCTTAATAAGTATCAGAGGATATTGGTAAAACGCCTTAGCTGCTGAGCTTTTAATGAAAGCTCCACCGAACAACAACACATGGAACAAAGATTATTAAACTTATTTAAGCTTACTAGATTCAGAGTCTTCGACTTTTCATTATTATATGGTGTATGTTGCTGCTGTACAGTGTTTTTCAGTCATAGACTACTTTGTCTATGATAACAGAGGATAAGATGGCTATTTTCTATATACATACACATACATGGTCACTAACTGTGAGTCAGAAATGGCCCGCCCGGGGTCGAATCCTGGTCGCAGCAGTTCAGGTGTTCAACGTCTTTTCGCTATATGGATGCCTGGATTAGGCTGGTCTGTGTGTGTGTGTGTGTGTGTGTGTGTGTGTGTGTGTGTGTGTACAGTAGTAAAGACATGGTTCATATATACAAGGTTAACAGACGGGGCAACGCGTATGTTAGACTCTCCCCATAAGACACAATCAACACTCACTCACAAGCATAAGACTTACTCCCCGTACAGTACAAAAGCTTACTGAAGATGCGTATTGCACACGGCCTAACTGAGAGTACATATACATGTCTTTACTGCCTACATCAGCTATTACAGTACTGTATGTATGGCCATTCGTCAATAGATACATAGTAAAAAGTTACATTTACTGGACAGCTGGTGTGAGGGCTGATTACATACTACTTTTGCAACAATTATCTGTCCTTTTAATGCTGCTGGTGTGGGTAAAGCAGAATCATTATGGGCTGCCATAGAAGAAGAAGAGTAAAGAAAAAAGCAAGAAGTGATCTTACACGTTTGTATAGGTGATCATCCCATTGATACAACGTGTCTCTCGCCCATATGGAGCCAATGATGGCTCCACAGGTTTTTCGTTCGCTTAGGTTGATAGGTAATTTCTGGGGAAAGATATAAAGAGACAAGGATCAATGGCCTTATCATTATTATTATCATTATCATCATCATTATTATTATCATTATTATTATTATCATTATCATTATTATTATTATTATTATCATCATCATTGATATTATCATTATTATTTTTATTATCATTATTATTATTATTATTATTATTATTATTATCATCATTGATATTATCATTATTATTTCTATAATTATCATTATTTTCACTATCATTAGCTTTAGATTATCATCATATGCTAATATCACCTGGAATATAAAAAAAACGTCAACTTTGAGCTCTGAAATTTATATGTATTTTTCTCATAATCTACTGATACCACGATCACGACGCTCCCTTCTTTATTGATACCACTTTTACTACACCATCTTTTGCACTGATATCACCTTTACTACGCCACCTTTGGAACTGATACCACCTTCAAGACGCTATCTCTAGCACTGATACCGTCATCTGTAGCAGATCTTCATTGCGGGGATGGAACATCCTCATGCGCGTGGCCTCAAGGAAGTGTTGCCACAATTCATAAAACATAAGACCTACGAGAAGAGGCTTGAAGTCGATGATAAAGGGTACTGGTACTCTGGTATGTAGTGTTGTGACGCTTGTTCTTATCGTGCCTCACATAACTTACACTGAATTGTCTTTACTCCGTGATCACGTTCTGCCGACCAGATATACTGCATCACTTTCTAATCAGTATCACAGTGACTTGTTCAGGTTTATGCTTACAGCAAGAGTTTAACAGTTTATCACCTGTAATGATACTTAACTCTGAAGTTATCTCTCTCTCAACATTGTCTGAGTACACTATACTCTTCCAAGTCGCCTCGAATTAACAGTCTTGAATTTTTTTTTGTTGTACCACTGTTGAGGTCTACGTCTGACTTAAGACGGGCTTGTTTAGTCTGTCTGAAGTCAGACATTATCAGGATGATCATAAAGGTTGAACTCGATATGAGGGGGAGTCCAGAGGAGCTCCATGTCACTTGTTAAGTATATGCTAAGTAGACTATGGATGTGGTTGACTATAACATCATATACAGGTTTAAGACGAGAAAACTGAGAGCTACTCTGGAATCAGGTGTGGTAATACCAATATACGAGTTCTTTATCAGAGGCACTACAATGCATTGTAGAGCCCCACTAACCCACTTTATGTTGTGCTGTCCCAGTTGTTGACACGTGCTACATTACATTATGTATGTCCACCTCCTGTATCATGTATGACACATGCTCAGGTAGACGTTCTCTTTTTATGTCAGGAACGGTAAGCAAACGCTAATCTTTAAATAAAGGACATGTCATCTAACAGTGATAAGAGCCTGGAGTCTGTCAATGACGATTAGAGTTAAGAGTTATGTCATTCATAAAATAACTCAGGGATGAGCCTCATAACGTTAAACTGTTTGACTTCAAGGTAATCAAGGTAGCGACTCCCACGGTGAAGTAGGTGTATGGCATAGTTGTCGATAACACATCTGATGTACAAAATATAAAGTGATCTTTCCAGGAATGTTCATACCGACTGCAGCCTTCTCCACTTGCAGGTATCGTCTCAGCTAACTGAAGTGCATTCAGGGGTTTGAGACGGTGCCGAAGGCGTTCCTTCATGTCATGAAAATACACACCTGTTTGTCACACGGAGTTTGTTGTCACACTTAAGTACCTGTAATTCTGACACTATTGAATAACCTTATTGTAAATGCAGATAGGGCTACATACAGCACCCGTCCTCTTTTCGTTAATAAGTATCTTTATCCCGTTGTCTGACATCATTAGTCAAGACCGTACTGACATCTCAGCCAACTGTGTCAGAAGGTCTCATAACCGTTGCGGCGAAGTAGTTCTTATTCATATGTCGTCAGCTTATATAACAACTGTTGTCTCATCTCATCATCAAATCTCGTGTGTTTTTATGCATCACTACACCGACGAGAGCAGACGGCACGCGCCGCCCAGCAGAGTAACACATTCAAAGGATTTGGTGTTATTTGATGATCCCATAAATGGGGGATGACGATGCTCAATATTTTGTTGTGAACAGGATTGTTATTCTATGGAATAATTTATGAGTAAACTTAGTTGAAAGGAACACCGAGGATATGTTTATAATGGGACTTAACAAACACTTCCTTTTGAGTTCATGACAAACTTTATATGTCTCCGTCAGTGTATAGTTTCTGGGGTTTTCTTCTCCGTTTCTTGTCTATTTTGCGATAAAGAATATCAAAAAGACTATTTGGTCTGTTGCTGTTTGTACCCTTTGCGTCCTTATGCATTTCTTTATTTCTTAGACCTCACTCTGGGAAGTGTTCTAGTATTGTGGAAGACATTTACGACTTAATCCCACGGGGCTCTGCGCGTTTGTTTCCTTCCATGTGAGCTGAGTAGATGATGGGAAAGTAACAGTCAAAACTATTCTTAACTGTATCAGTTTATCCTTGATACCTAAAGATAAGAATGATACGTAAGAAATATAAAGGTAAACCATAACTTGTAATTTCTGTAGAATCGTTCACTTGGTGAATTGAAAAAAAAAATCTTTGCGGTAACTTTGCCTTGTTATCCAGGAAGCCAGTAGTCCCACCAACACAATGGCTCTGCCCCGGGGACCTGGCCGCCTCAACTTCGGTAACAGTTAATGAGTGTATTGGTGGCCCATGACAGGTACATGACCACGCTTAGACCTCTGTATTGTCCTCTCTTCGTTAAGACTGCGAACGGTAAGTCTCTCCGGAGACCCAACTTTCCCTGACTACACAAATCCCTGAACACACGACACCCAACGACTAGGTGTTAAGTTTTCCACCATTAATCATTAGCTCTCAACACCCCAGCCATTAACGATGTCCAACAAGAAGGCCGAACCATCTGGTGACAACCCTCGACCATCACCACCAATCGCTAACAACCATCGCGAGAACCCAACAATAGGTCAGAGAGCCTGACCTCTGATCGACGTCATTTATCACGGAATCAGTGGAGTGAATGTTACCAAGGCAGCTTCATATGTTGTTACCAGCGCCGGCTTGTGACCACTTCCTCCTACCGCGACTCTCATCCACTAGTGTTATTGAGAGGTTGTCGCAAGTAGTTGTACAAGGCAATTTATATCTTTAAGCGTCATCATGAGGAACAGGAAGGCTGGGGAAAGAATTATAGTGATTTATATTACGGACTGAATGGTAAGCACTATACAAAAACAAGGAACCTCGTTTCAGCCATATCATGTCCATGCCGTTGCGGTATATGGCAAGCAATGAACAGTAAATGGAGGTGAATTAAGGCAAATAAAACGATAAAGGAGAACCATGGAATAGTCTATGGAGCTTAGCTGCCGACACTAGTCTTTAGTTTCATCGTATGCAGATCATGTTTCTTGGAGCGCATGGTTCTCATGAAGACGTCTGCTCACTGATCACGCTGCTGAAGTTGACAGGACGCATAATGACGTCTATATATACGATGTGCAAAACTTTTCATATATACATATATATATATATATATATATATATATATATATATATATATATATATATATATATACATTTTTTTTTTTTTTTTGCTTTGTCGCTGTCTCCCGCGTTTGCGAGGTAGCGCAAGGAAACAGACGAAAGAAATGGCCCAACCCACCCCCATACACATGTATATACATACGTCCACACACAGAAATATACATACCTACACAGCTTTCCATGTTTTACCCCAGACGCTTCACATGCCCTGATTCAACCCACTGACAGCACGTCAACACCGGTATACCACATCGATCCAATTCACTCTATTCCTTGCCCTCCTTTCACCCTCCTGCATGTTCAGGCCCCGATCACACAAAATCTTTTTCACTCCATCTTTCCACCTCCAATTTGGTCTCCCACTTCTCCTCGCTCCCTCCACCTCCGACACATATATCCTCTTGGTCAATCTTTCCTCACTCATTCTCTCCATGTGCCCAAACCATTTCAAAACACCCACTTCTGCTCTCTCAACCACGCTCTTTTTATTTCCACACATCTCTCTTACCCTTACGTTACTTACTCGATCAAACCACCTCACACCACACATTGTCCTCAAACATCTCATTTTCAGCACATCCATCCTCCTGCGCACAACTCTATCCATAGCCCACGCCTCGCAACCATACAACATTGTTGGAACCACTATTCCTTCAAACATACCCATTTTTGCTTTCCGAGATAATGCTCTCGACTTCCACACATTCTTCAAGGCTCCCAGAATTTTCGCCCCCTCCCCCACCCTATGATCCACTTCCGCTTCCATGGTTCCATCCGCTGCCAGATCCACTCCCAGATATCTAAAACACTTTACTTCCTCCAGTTTTTCTCCATTCAAACTTACCTCCCAATTGACTTGACCCTCAACCCTACTGTACCTAATAACCTTGCTCTTATTCACATTTACTCTTAACTTTCTTCTTTCACACACTTTACCAAACTCAGTCACCAGCTTCTGCAGTTTCTCCCATGAATCAGCCACCAGCGCTGTATTATCAGCGAACAACAACTGACTCACTTCCCAAGCTCTCTCATCCCCAACAGACTTCATACTTGCCCCTCTTTCCAAGACTCTTGCATTCACCTCCCTAACAACCCCATCCATAAACAAATTAAACAACCATGGAGACATCACACACCCCTGCCGCAAACCTACATTCACTGAGAACCAATCACTTTCCTCTCTTCCTACACGTACACATGCCTTACATCCTCGATAAAAACATTTCACTGCTTCTAACAACTTGCCTCCCACACCATATATTCTTAATACCTTCCACGGAGCATCTCTATCAACATATATATATATATATATATATATATATATATATATATATATATATATATATATATATATATATATATATATATATATATATATATATATATATATATATATATATATATATATATACATATATATATATATATATATATATATATATATATATATATATATATATATATATATATATATATATATATATATATATATATATATATATATATATGTATATATATATATATATATATATATATATATATATATATATATATATATATATATATATATATTTTTTTTTTTTTTTTTTTTTTTTTTTTTGCCGCTGTCTCCCGCGTTTGCGAGGTAGCGCAAGGAAACAGACGAAAGAAATGGCCCAACTCACCCCCATACACATGTATATACATACGTCCACACATGCAAATATACATACCTACACAGCTTTCCATGGCTTACCCCAGACGCTTCACATGCCTTGATTCAATCCACTGACAGCACGTCAACCCCGGTATACCACATCGCTCCAATTCACTCTATTCCTTGCCCTCCTTTCACCCTCCTGCATGTTCAGGCCCCGATCACACAAAATCTTTTTCACTCCATCTTTCCACCTCCAATTTGGTCTCCCTCTTCTCCTCGTTCCCTCCACCTCCGACACATATATCCTCTTGGTCAATCTTTCCTCACTCATTCTCTCCATGTGACCAAACCATTTCAAAACACCCTCTTCTGCTCTCTCAACCACGCTCTTTTTATTTCCACACATCTCTCTTACCCTTACGTTACTTACTCGATCAAACCACCTCACACCACACATTGTCCTCAAACATCTCATTTCCAGCACATCCATCTCCTGCGCACAACTCTATCCATAGTCCACGCCTCGCAACCATACAACATTGTTGGAACCACTATTCCTTCAAACATACCCATTTTTGCTTTCAGAGATAATGTTCTCGACTTCCACACATTCTTCAAGGCTCCCAGAATTTTCGCCCCCTCCCCCACCCTATGATCCACTTCCGCTTCCATGTTTCCATCCGCTGCCAGATCCACTCCCAGATATCTAAAACACTTCACTTCCTCCAGTTTTTCTCCATTCAAACTCACCTCCCAATTGACTTGACCCTCAACCCTACTGTACCTAATAACCTTGCTCTTATTCACATTTACTCTTAACTTTCTTCTTTCACACACTTTACCAAACTCAGTCACCAGTTTCTGCAGTTTCTGACATGAATCAGCCACCAGCGCTGTATCATCAGCGAACAACAACTGACTCACTTCCCAAGCTCTCTCATCCCCAACAGACTTCATACTTGCCCCTCTTTCCAAGACTCTTGCATTCACCTCCCTAACAACCCCATCCATAAACAAATTAAACAACCATGGAGACATCACACACCCCTGCCGCAAACCTACATTCACTGAGAACCAATCACTTTCCTCTCTTCCTACACGTACACATGCCTTACATCCTCGATAAAAACTTTTCACTGCTTCTAACAACTTGCCTCCCACACCATATATTCTTAATACCTTCCGCAGAGCATCTCTATCAACTCTATCATATGCCTTCTCCAGATCCATAAATGCTACATACAAATCCATTTGCTTTTCTAAGTATTTCTCACATACATTCTTCAAAGCAAACACCTGATCCACACATCCTCTACAACTTCTGAAACCACACTGCTCTTCCCCAATCTGATGCTCTGTACATGCCTTCACCCTCTCAATCAATACCCTCTCATATAATTTGCCAGGAATACTCAACAAACTTATACATACATATATATATATATATATATATATATATATATATATATATATATATATATATATATATATATATATATATATATATATATATATATATATATATATATATTCATATATATATATATATATATTCATATATATAATATATATATATATATATATATATATATATATATATATATATATATATATATATATATATATATATATATATATATATATATATATATAAACTCCAAGAGTTTTGGTGAGAGGGGCAAGAATGAAGTCTGACATCATTGGGAAGTGAGTCAGTTGTTGTTCGCTGATGATACAGCGCTGGTGGCTGATTCGCGTGAGAAACTGCAGAGGTTGGTGACTGAGTTTGGTAAAATGTGTGAAAGAAGAAAGCTGAGCGTAAAAGTGAATAAGAGCAAGGTTATTAGGTTCACTAGGGTTGAGGGACAAGATAACTGGGAGGTAAGTTTGAATGAGAAAAACTGGAGGAAGTGACGTGTTTTAGATACCTGGGAGTGGATTTAGCAGCAGATTGAACCATGGAAGCAGAAATGATTTACAGGGTAGGGGAGGAGGCGAAAGTTCTGGGGGCGTTGAAGAATGTGTGGAAGGCGAGACCGTTATCACGGAGAACAAAAATGGGTATGTTTGAAGGTATAGTGGTTCCAAGAATGTTATATGGTTGCTAGGTATGGGCTATAGATAGGATTGTGTGGAGGAGGGTGGATGTGTTGGAAATGAGATGTTTGAGCACAAGATTTGGTGTGAGGTAATGTGATCAAGTAAGTAATGAAAGGGTAAGAGAGATGTGTCGCGCAATGAAAAGGTTGTGGTTAAGAGAGCAGAAGAGGGTATATTGAAATGGTTCGGTCACATGGAGAGAAGGATTGAGGAAAGATTGACAAAGAGGATATATGTGTCAGAGGTGGAGGGAACGAAGAGAAGTGGGAAACCAAATTGAGTTGAAAGGATGGAATGAAAAAGATTTTGAGCGATCGAGGCCTGAACATACAGGAGGGTGAATGGCGTGCAAGGAATAGAGTGAAGTGGAACGATGTGGTATACCGGGGTGGACGTGTTGTCAATGGATTGAACCAGGGCATGTGAAGCGTCTGGGGTAAACCAAGGAAAGTGTTGTGGGGCTTGGAAGTGGAAAGGGAGCTGTGGTTTCGGTAAATTACACATGACAGCTGGAGACTGAGTGTGAACGAATTTGGCCTTTGTTGTCTTTTCCTAGGGCTACCTCGCGCGCCCGCGGGGGTAGAGGGGTGCCATTTCATGTGTAGCGTGGTGGCGACGTAATGGGATGAAGGCAGCAAGTATATATACTTGTGTATATACATGTGTATATAGGTATATGTCGGTATATGTATATGTATGCATACATTGAAATGTATAGGTAGGTATATGTGCGTGTGTGGGCGTTTCTGTATATCCATGTGTACATGATCGGGTTGGGTCATTCTTCTGTTTCATTGCGCTACCTCGCTAACGCGGGAAACAGCGACTAAGTACACTAAATTAATAGATGAATATATATGTATATATGTATATATATATATATATATATATATATATATATATATATATATATATATATATATATATATATATATATATATATATATATATATATTCCTATGAGTCCACGGGGAAAATGAAACACGATAAGTTCCCAAGTGCACTTTCTTGTAATACTCACTTCATCAGGGGAGACACAAGAGAGAAATATAAGTCAGTTGATATACATCGAAGAGACGAAGCTAGGACGCCATTTGGTAAACATGCGATTGTCCAAGACATACAACGAGCATTCATAAACTTATCATTTTACAAATTCTATCAACAATAGAGTTACCTAATTTGTATAGACCATCACTAATATTAAGATTATAATTCTTTGTGCATTTAATAATGGAAGATTCAATGATATTTCTCGTGGAAATGGAGTTAGAGTTAATAATTGAGATGGCATTACTCCAGTCAATACAATGGTCATAGTTTTCAACGTGATTAAACAAGACATTTGATTCTTGTTCCGTTCTTATACTATATTTATGTTGCGTAAGTCTAACAGAAAGATCCTTATCAGTCTGCCCAACATAAAATTTATCACAATTTCCACATGGCACTTTGTAGATGCATTCAAGAGAATTTTCTGATGAATTCCTGATTAAGACAATCTTTATAGTATTATTGTTGCTGAAGGCAGCATTTACAGTAAAGGATTTAAACAACATGGGAAGTAAAGTGAAATTGTTATTAAAGGAGAGAACTAAAAGATTCTTGGTGTCAATGGGAGGTTTGGGCTCAACTTTATAAAATGATTTCTTTGCTAACTTAAGTGAAAGATCTAGGGCACTTTAACTTAGATCCAATAGAATATATTTTCTCAATCTCATCATCAATAAACTTTGGACTGCAAATACGTTATGCACAAAGGAACATAGATTGAAATGATGATTTAACTCTGTCATGTTGACATGAGTAATAATGGATATATGAGCATACATTGGTAGGTTTTCTGTATATGGTAAATTTAGAATTGTTTCCTTGCCGATGGATCATGCAATCTAAAAATGGTATCATACCATTATTTTCATTTTCTACAGTAAATTTGAAGGAAGGTACTGAATTGTTAAGTAAGGGCAGAAATATTTGTAAACTTTCATTTGTTGGCCAAACACAAAGAACATCATCTACATACCTAAACCAAATTGCATTAGAAGGTAAGACATCCTTTAGTAAGTCTGTTTAAAAAAATTCCATATAAAGATTACTTAGTGCAGGTGAAAGAGGGTTACCCATTGCCATACCAAATTTTTGAGAATAATAATCTTCATTAAATTGAAATACAGTCTTTTATACACAACTTTATCAGTTCAATGAAAACAGACTTTGAAACAGGTAAATGGAGATCATCAACTGGAACTTCAGTGAAAAAAGTGAGGAAACATCAAAGCTAACTAGTTTGAAATCAAAATTAACTTTGATATTGTTTAGCTCGTTGACTAAATCTACATTGTTCATGATATTAGAATTTGACATCTTACCCACTAAAGGGCTTAATAAAGAAACTAACCATTTCGACAATTCATATGTATATGATGGAGCCTACTGAACTCACTATAGGTCTTGCTGGAAAATTCTGTTGATGCGTTGTGAAAAGTCTATACATATATACCAATGAAGGGGACAAAGATGACAAACTCTTATAAGAGAACTATTACCTTTCAACAACAACTTCATTTCTTTATTGAAATGGGAATTAACTGCTTCTAAGGGATTTTTTACTAAGTTTAGAATATGTTGTGTCATCATTTAAAAGATCATTCATTTTAGATAAATAGTTGCTTTTATCTAAAATCACAACAGGGTTAACCTTATCTGCTTTAGTAATATGTATTTGTGGAAAGCGAGAACGTTATCAAGGAGAGCAAAAATGGGTATGTTTGAAGGTATAGTGGTTCCAAGAATGTTATATGGTTGCGAGGTATGGGCTATAGATAGGATTGTGCGGAGGAGGGTGGATGTGTTGGAAATGAGATGTTTGAGCACAAGATTTGGTGTGAGGTAAAGTGATCAAGTAAGTAATGAAAGGGTAAGAGAGATGTGTCGTAATGAAAAGATTGTGGTTAAGAGAGCAGAAGAGGGTGTATTGAAATGGTTCGGTCACATGGAGAGAATGATTGAGGAAAGTGATTGGTTCTCAGTGAATGTAGGTTTACGGCAGGAGTGTGTGATGTCTCCATGGTTGTTTAATTTGTTTATGGATGGGGTTGTTAGGGAGGTGAATGCAAGAGTTTTGGAAAGAGGGGTAAGTATGAAGTCTGTTGTGGATGAGAGAGCTTGGGAAGTGAGTCAGTTGTTGTTCGCTGATGATACAACGCTTGTGGCTGATTCATGTGAGAAACTGCAGAAGCTGGTGACTGAGTTTGGTAAAGTGTGTGAAAGAAGAAAGTTAAGAGTAAATGTGAATAAGAGCAAGGTTATTAGGTACAGTAGGGTTGAGGGTCAAGTCAATTGGGAGGTAAGTTTGAATGGAGAAAAACTGGAGGAAGTAAAGTGTTTTAGATATCTGGGAGTGGATCTGGCAACGGATGGAACCATGGAAGCGGAAGTGAATCATAGGGTGGGGGAGGGGGCGAAAATCCTGGGAGCCTTGAACAATGTGTGGAAGTCGAAAACATTATCTCGGAAAGCAAAAATGGCTATGTTTGAATGAATAGTGGTTCCAACAATGTTGTATGGTTGTGAGGCGTGGGCTATGGATAGAGTTGTGCGCAGGAGGGTGGATGTGCTGGAAATGAGATGTTTGAGGACAATGTGTGGTGTGAGGTGGTTTGATCGAGAAAGTAATGTAAGGCTAAGAGAGATGTGTGGAAATAAAAAGAGCGTGGTTGAGAGAGCAGAAGAGGATGTTTTGAAATGGTTTGGGCACATGGAGAGAATGAGTGAGGAAAGATTGACCAAGAGGATATATGTGTCGGAGGTGGAGGGAACGAGGAGAAGTGGGAGACCAAATTGGAGGTGGAAAGATGGAGTGAAAAAGATTTTGTGTGATCGGGGCCTGAACATGCAGGAGGGTGAAAGGAGGGCAAGGAATAGAGTGAATTGGATCAATGTGGTATACCGGTGTTGACGTGCTGTCAGTGGATTGAATCAGGTCATGTGAAGCGTCTGGGGTAAACCATGGAAAGTTGTGTAGGGCCTGGATGTGGAAAGGGAGCTGTGGTTTCGGGCATTATTGCATGACAGCTAGAGACTGAGTGCTAACGAATGGGGCCTTTGTTGTCTTTTCCTAGTGCTACCTCGCACACATGAGGGGGGGAGGGGGATGGTATTCCATGTGTGGCGAGGTGGCGATGGGAATGAATAAAGGCAGACAGTGTGAATTGTGTGCATGGATATATATGTATGTGTCTGTGTGTGTATATATATGTGTACATTGAGATGTATAGGTATGTATATTTGCGTGTGTGGACGTGTATGTATATACATTTTGTATGGGGGTGGGTTGGGCCATTTCTTTCGTCTGTTTCCTTGCGCTACCTCGCAAACGCGGGAGACAGCGACAAAGCAAAAAAAAAAAAAAAGAAATATATATATATGTGTATATTTTTTTTCATACTATTTATCATTTCCCGCATTAGCGAGGAAGCGTTAGGAACAGAGGACTGGGCCTTTGAGGGAATATCTTCACCTGGCCCCTTTCTCTGTTCCTTCTTTTGGAAAATTAGAAAAAAACGAGAGGGGAGGATTTCCAGCCACCCGCTCCTTCCCCTTTTAGTCGCCTTCTACGACACGCAGGTAATACGTTGGAAGTATTCTTTCTCCCTATCCCCAGGGATAATATGTATGTATATATATATATATATATATATATATATATATATATATATATATATATATATATATATATATATATATATATATATATATATATATATATATATATATATATATATATATATATATATATATATATATATATATATATATATATATATATATATATATATATATATATATATATATATATATATATATATATATATATATATATATATATATATATATATATATATATATATATACATATATATATATATATATATATATATATATATATATATATATATATATATATATATATATATATATATATATATATATATATATATATATATATATATATATATATATATATATATATATATATATATATATATATATATATATATATATATATATATATATATATATATATATATATATATATATATATATATATATATATATATATATATATATATGCTTGTCCCTTTCTCTAAAACTCTTGCATTCACCTCCCTAACAACCCCATTCATAAACAAATTAAATAATCATGAAGACATCACGCACCCCTGTCGCAAACCGACATTCACTGAGAGCCAATCACTTTCCTCTCTTCCCAATTTGGTCTCCCTCTTCTCCTCGTTCCCTCCACCTCCGACACATATATCCTCTTGGTCAATCTTTCCTCACTCATTCTCTCCATGTGCCCAAACCATTTCAAAACACCCTCTTCTGCTCTCTCAACCACGCTCTTTTTATTTCCACACATCTCTCTTACCCTTACGTTACTTCTCGATCAAACCACCTCACACCACACATTGTCCTCAAACATCTCATTTCCAGCACATCCATCCTCCTGCGCACCACTCTATCCATAGCCCACGCCTCGCAACCATACAACATTGTTGAAACCATTATTCCTTCAAACATACCCATTTTTGCTTTCCGAGATAATGTTCTCGACTTCCACACATTCTTCAAGGCTCCCAGAATTTTCGCCCCCTCCCCCATCCTATGATCCACTTCCGCTTCCATGTTTCCATCCGCTGCCAGATCCACTCCCAGATATCTAAAACACTTTACTTCCTCCAGTTTTTCTCCATTCAAACTCACCTCCCAATTGACTTGACCCTCAACCCTACTGTACCTAATAACCTTGCTCTTATTCACATTTACTCTTAACTTTCTTCTTTCACACACTTTACCAAACTCAGTCACCAGCTTCTGCAGTTTCTCACATGAATCAGCCACCAGCGCTGTATCATCAGCGAACAACAACTGACTCACTTCCCAAGCTCTCTCATCCCCAACAGACTTCATCCTTGCCCCTCTTTCCAAAACTCTTGCATTCACCTCCCTAACAACCCCATCCATAAACAAATAAAACAACCATGGAGACATCACACACCCCTCCCGGGCAAACCTACATTCACTGAGAACCAATCACTTTCCTCTCTTCCTGCACGTACACATGCCTTAAAATCCTCGATAAAAACTTTTCACTGCTTCTAACAACTTGCCTCCCACACCATATATTCTTAATACCCTTTCCCCAGAGCATCTCTATCAACATTATATATATATAAAATATATATATATATATATATAAGTATATAAATATTTTATATATATATAATATATATTATATATATATATATATATATATAAAAATAAACTCCAAGAGTTTTGGTGAGAGGGCAAGCATGAAGTCTGACAAACATTGGGAAGTGAAATCAGTTGTTGTTCGCTGATGATACAGCGCTGGTGGCTGATTCGCGTGAGAAACTGCAGAGGTTGGTGACTGAGTTTGGTAAAATGTGTGAAAGAAGAAAGCTGAGCGTAAAAGTGAATAAGAGCAAGGTTATTAGGTTCAGTAGGGTTGAGGGACAAGATAACTGGGAGGTAAGTTTGAATTCAGAAAAACTGGAGGAAGTGACGTGTTTTAGATACCTGGGAGTGGATTTAGCAGCAGATTGAACCATGGAAGCAGAAATGATTTACAGGGTAGGGGAGGGGGGGAAAGTTCTGTGAGCGTTGAAGAATGTGTGGAAGGCGAGACCGTTATCACGGAGAACAAAAATGGGTATGTTTGAAGGTATAGTGGTTCCAAGAATGTTATATGGTTGCGAGGTATGGGCTATAGATAGGATTGTGTGGAGGAGGGTAGATGTGCTGGAAATGAGATGTTTGAGCACAAGATTTGGTGTTAGGTAATGTGATCAAGTAAGTAATGAAAGGGTAAGAGAGGTGTGTCGCAATGAAAAGATTGTGGTTAAGAGAGCAGAAGAGCGTATATTGAAATGGTTCGGTCACATGGAGAAAATGATTGAGGAAAGATTGACAAAGAGGATACATGCGTCAGAGGTGGAGGGAACGAAGAGAAGTGGGAAACCAAATTGGAGTTGAAAGGATGGAATGAAAAAGATTTTGAGCGATCGAGGCCTGAACATACAGGAGGGTGAATGGCGTGCAAGGAATAGAGTGAAGTGGAACGATGTGGTATACCGGGGTGGACGTGTTGTCAATGGATTGAACCAAGGCATGTGAAGCGTCTGGGGTAAACCAAGGAAAGTGTTGTGGGGCTTGGAAGTGGAAAGGGAGCTGTGGTTTCGGTAAATTACACATGACAGCTGGAGACTGAGTGTGAACGAATTTGGCCTTTGTTGTCTTTTCCTAGGGCTACCTCGCGCACCCGCGGGGGTAGAGGGGTGCCATTTCATGTGTAGCGTGGTGGCGACGTAATGGGATGAAGGCAGCAAGTATATATACTTGTGTATATACATGTGTATATAGGTATATGTCGGTATATGTATATGTATGCATACATTGAAATGTATAGGTAGGTATATGTGCTTGTGTGGGCGTTTCTGTATATCCATGTGTACATGATCGGGTTGGGTCATGCTTCTGTTTCATTGCGCTACCTCGCTAACGCGGGAGGCAGCGACTAAGTACACTAAATTAATAGATGAATATATATGTATATATATATATATATATATATATATATATATATATATATATATATATATATATATATATATATATATATATATATATATATATATATATATATATATATATATATGTATATATATATATATTCCTATGAATCCACGGGGAAAATGAAACACGATAAGTTCCCAAGTGCACTTTGTTGTAATACTCACTTCATCAGGGGAGACACAAGAGAGAAATATAAGTCAGTTGATATACATCGAAGAGACGAAGCTAGGACGCCATTTGGTAAACATGCGATTGTCCAAGACATACAACGAGCATTCATAAACTTATCATTTTACAAATTCTATCAACAATAAAGTTACCTAATTTGCATAGCCCATCACTAATATTAAGATTATAATTCTTTGTGTACTTAATAATGGAAGATTCAATGATGTTTCTTGTGGAAATGGAGTTAGAGTTAATAATTGAGATGGCATTACTCCAGTCTATACAATGGTCATAGTTTTTAACGTGATTAAACAAGACATTTGATTCTTGTTCCGTTCTTATACTATATTTATGTTGGGTAAGTCTAACAGAAAGATCCTTATCAGTCTGCCCAACATAAAATTTATCACAATTTCCACAAGGCACTTTGTAGATGCATTCAAGAGAATTTTCTGATGAATTCCTGATTAAGACAATCTGTATAGTATTATTGTTGCTGAAGGCAGCATTTACAGTAAAGGATTTAAACAACATGGGAAGTTAAGTGAAATTGTTATTAAAAGAGAGAACTAAAAGATTCTTGGTGTCAATGGGAGGTTTGGGCTCAACTCTATAAAATGATTTCTTTGCTAACTTAAGGGATATATCAGTGAAAGATCTAGGGCACTTTAACTTAGATCCAATAGAATATATTTTCTCAATCTCATCATCAATAAACTTTGGACTGCAAATACGTTATGCCCAAAGGAACATAGATTGAAATGATGATTTAACTCTGTCATGTTGACATGAGTAATAATGGATATATGAGCATACATTGGTAGGTTTTCTGTATATGGTAAATTTAAAATTGTTTCCTTGCCGATGGATCATGCAATCTAAGAATGGTAATATACCATTATTTTCATTTTCTACAGTAAATTTGAAGGAAGGTACTGAATTGTTAAGTAAGGGCAGAAATATTTGTAAACTTTCATTTGTTGGCCAAACACAAACAACATCATCTACATACCTAAACCAAATTGCATTAGAAGGTAAGACATCCTTTAGTAATTCTGTTTAAAAAAATTCCATATAAAGATTACTTAGTACAGGTGAAAGAGGGTTACCCATTGCCATACCAAATTTTTGAGAATAATAATCTTCATTAAATTGAAATACAGTCTTTTATACACAACTTTATCAGTTCAATGAAAACAGACTTTGAAACAGGTAAATGGAGATCATCAACTGGAACTTCAGTGAAAAAAGTGAGGAAACGTTAAAGCTAACTAGTTTGAAATCAAAATTAACTTTGATACTGTTTAGCTCGTTGACTAAATCTACATTGTTCATGATATTAGAATTTGATATCTTACCCACTAAAGGGCTTAATAAAGAAACTAACCATTTCGACAATTCATATGTATATGATGGAGCCTACTGAACTCACTATAGGTCTTGCTGGAAAATTCTGTTGATGTGTTGTGATAAGTCTATACATATATGCCAATGAAGGGGACAAAGATGACAAACTCTTATAAGAGAACTATTACCTTTCAACAACAACTTCATTTCTTTATTGAAATGGGAATTAACTGCTTCTAAGGGATTTTTACTAAGTTTAGAATATGTTGTGTCATCATCTAAAAGATCATTCATTTCAGATAAATAGTTGCTTTTATCTAAAATCACAACAGGGTTAACCTTATCTGCTTTAGTAATATGTATGTGTGGAAAGCGAGAACGTTATCACGGAGAGCAAAAATGGGTATGTTTGAAGGTATAGTGGTTCCAAGAATGTTATATGGTTGCGAGGTATGGGCTATAGGTAGGATTGTGCGGAGGAGGGTGGATGTGTTGGAAATGAGATGTTTGAGCACAAGATTTGGTGTAAGGTAATGTGATCAAGTAAGTAATGAAAGGGTAAGAGAGATGTGTCGTAATGAAAAGATTGTGGTTAAGAGAGCAGAAGAGGGTGTATTGAAATGGTTCGGTCACATGGAGAGAATGATTGAGGAAAGTGATTGGTTCTCAGTGAATGTAGGTTTGCGGCAGGGGTGTGTGATGTCTCCATGGTTGTTTAATTTGTTTATGGATGGGGTTGTTAGGGAGGTGAATGCAGGAGTTTTGGAAAGAGGGGCCAGTATGAAGTCTGTTGTGGATGAGAGAGCTTGGGAAGTGAGTCAGTTGTTGTTCGCTGATGATACAGCGCTGGTGGCTGATTCATGTGAGAAACTGCAGAAGCTGGTGACTGAGTTTGGTAAAGTGTGTGAAAGAAGAAAGTTAAGAGTAAATGTGAATAAGAGCAAGGTTATTAGGTACAGTAGGGTTGAGGGTCAAGTCAATTGGGCGGTAAGTTCGAATGGAGAAAAATTGGAGGAAGTAAAGTGTTTTAGATATCTGGGAGTGGATCTGGCAGCGGATGGAACCATGGAAGCGGAAGTGAATCATAGGGTGGGGGAGGGGGCGAAAATCCTGGGAGCCTTGAACAATGTGTGGAAGTCGAGAACATTATCTCGGAAAGGAAAAATGGGTATGTTTGAAGAATATTGGTTCCAACAATGTTGTATGGTTGTGAGGCGTGGGCTATGGATAGAGTTGTGCGCAGGAGGGTGGATGTGCTGGAAATGAAATGTTTGAGGACAATGTGTGGTGTGAGGTGGTTTGATCAAGAAAGTAATGTAAAGCTAAGAGAGATGTGTGGAAATAAAAAGAGCGTGGTTGAGAGAGCAGAAGAGAATGTTTTGAAATGGTTTGGGCACATGGAGAGAATGAGTGAGGAAAGATTGACCAAGAGGATATATGTGTCGGAGGTGGAGGGAACGAGGAGAAGTGGGAGACCAAATTGGAGGTGGAAAGATGGAGTGAAAAAGATTTTGTGTGATCGGGGCCTGAACATGCAGGAGGGTGAAAGGAGGGCAAGGAATAGAGTGAATTGGATCAATGTGGTATACCGGTGTTGACGTGCTGTCAGTGGATTGAATCAGGGCATGTGAAGCGTCTGGGGTAAACCATGGAAAGTTGTGTGGGGCCTGGATGTGGAAAGGGAGCTGTGGTTTCGGGCATTATTGCATGACAGCTAGAGACTGAGTGTGAACGAATAGGGCCTTTGTTGTCTTTTCCTAGTGCTACCTCGCACACATGAGGGGGGGAGGGGGATGGTATTCCATGTGTGGCGAGGTGGCGATGGGAATGAATAAAGGCAGACAGTGTGAATTGTGTGCATGGGTATATATGTATGTGTCTGTGTATGTATATATATGTGTACATTGAGATGTACAGGTATGTATATTTGCGTGTGTGGACGTGTATGTATATACATTGTGTATGGGGGTGGGTTGGGCCATTTCTTTCGTCTGTTTCCTTGCGCTACCTCGCAAACGCGGGAGACAGCGACAAAGC